>NW_024412436.1:2812164-2936344 GCF_014898765.1 Herpailurus yagouaroundi | reverse complement strand
TTTATTTTTTTTTTTTTTTTTTTTTTTTAGTTTTATGAGTAGGCTGAATCATGACAAATGCCTAATTTAAAATTGATTTAACTGCCAATCGCCTCTCCTGTGAGAATCAGCTGCCAACTCAGCTCTAAAATAAAAATACTTGGACTAATCCATTCAGCAAACGAAAAATATATCTCCTTCTTTCTGGTACATTGGAGGCAAAATCAGTGAGTTCTGTTAAAGAGAAAAGAGCGTACAAAGGGAGAAGCCTCTGGTAAGAGATGGCGGGGTTGGGGTGTCCACCGTCAGAGGCACAGAGGGGACTCGAGGTAGCGATTCTTGATTGAAAACAGGGTTCAAGCATTCAGCCAAGTAGGCTTTTTAGGGGTCACATGTTTTTGACACTATTCCACATCAAACATTTTATTTTCAGGACACAGTGACCGGAAAGGTTTCTCATTCCAATCAGTGTAAGAACAACATGGCGTACCCCTGCCCTACTCCCACGCTAGCAACCTCCTGGGAACAACTTACAAGATAAGACATCTTTGCAACAAAGCGCGATCAGCTCTCTCCTTTAGGTCACTTCATTCTTCCCGCTTCAGTCAGGCTCTTCAGAGGAGAGCAAATGCCTTATTAGGAGAGACCTTGACCCCATGCGTAGCAAATACAAAAAGGCAAAGTTATTTTAACAAACTCTGTGAGTCAGTGTTTTCTTCAGCCCACTCTCTTTGTGCCTAATTGTTGGCAGACCAGTAAAGCTTAGAGCCCGTGGCATAGGAAGAAAGAGGTTTAGGAAGCCTGTGAGTTTATGCTATCTGGGAGGGACTTCTGGACAGGGAAACATGGATTCCTGGCTCCAAAGGATTTGAATCCCCTGGCTGCTTTGGGCAAGTGTCCTGTTTGTGTTGGGGATGTCCCAGGGCAGGCTTTCTTCACAGAAACTGAGAGCTGTTGCCTTAGGCTTCAGTGCCTTTCCCAGGCTTGTTAAGTGCCATTCACTCAAACCTTCATTCAGTAGGTATGTCTGAAACACTTCTGATGTGGAGCTGGGGAAAATGTGGGTTAAGGGCAGGCAGCATCCCAGGAGTTGTCCTGGGAGATGAAAAGGTCACTGACTCCGACCTTAAATGGGCAGAATTGTGCTACTGGGGTTGGTAACAGAGATATTAAGTAGACTCAGGAAGTTTGGGGTCTGTGTCCCCTATCTTCCCTTTTGTCATATGACCTTGGGCACCTTTGTAACTTCTCTGAGTTTCAGGTGCGGATAATGGTACTGACCTCACAAGGCTATTATGAGCCTTCAAAAAGATGTTTTACCTAGCATATGATTGCCTCCTTGCTCATTATAACTGTTACGAATGTTTTAAGAGTCTAATGCTAAGGCACAGCCCTTCCTTCCTTCAGATCCATAAATTAAAATAAAGAAACACAGCCATTATCGTAGGAGATCATTCCATATATACCAAATATCTCCAGAGACCCTTGGGGTGATGGAGTAGAGCCCAAGTCACCTTGGCCAAAAGGTCTCAGTCTTTGAGGGCCTAAAAGTGACTTATGTTCATCAAAAACCCCTTTGCCCCCGTTGGATTGCCAAGAGCTTTGTGACTACAGACTGATCCCAAGAGACACTGACGTCCATTATCTGTGAGAGGAGCCCTCTGTCTCCACCCAGCCCGTCCTGCCAAATCCGAGACCTTTCCAGGCTCGCTGAGGGCTGAGCTTTGCCATACCTCAGAGTTGAAAGGAGCTTCGGAGGTCATCGATCTCAGCCTTGCTCTGTCCCATGAGCCAAACCATGCAGCTGAGTAAGACGCTTAGGTCAGCTCATGATATTTCCTCCCCAAGTCTCGTGTTCGTTTGTTGGTTCAGAGTTTCAGGGCCCCAGGCTTTCACGGAATGGGCCAGGCGACTTTTGAAGGGCCAACTGTGAATGATCATTCAGTCAGGGGAAAGCCCCGTGGCTGCATCTGGGGGCTCCCTGCTGTTGGAAGTGGCTGAGCATCTCTGAGTCGGCTCCGGGTTGCCATGAGAGAGTCAAGCATCGACCACCCGGGCGGTACCCACTGCGTTTACCACCCGGGCGGTATTAAGACGTGTGCCTTTGCTTTGCGTGCAGTCTTTGGAGGTGCAGTGCTATGCAGAAGTCCGGGCGGAGTGGTAGCGGGCACAGCAACCAAAAGTCCAATGTGGGGTGACCTGAGGTCGAGGAGCGAGGCCTCCAGACCCTCTCCAAAGTCGGGACGCAGAAGGGTGAAGGGCCTTTCCACATACTAACAAGGATAGTAATCATAACCAGCTACCCCCAGAAGTAAAGGGTTAAGCGGTGTTGTTCATTGTCACATGATGCTGGGAAAGAGTTGAGCAGCAACCTCAGGGGTGGGGAGGGGGGAGGAGGCACATCTTGCCTGCACATGTGGCCTCCACCACCAACACTTCAAAGTGCCTCCTCAGACCGACATAACATTCTGACGCCGACTGTAAATGCCCTTGACACGCAGAGTGGAAAATATCAAACACTCCACCAGTCCCCCAAATGCAGTGTCTCTGCACTGGGAAAGGCCTTAATGAGCCGGCAGTGAAGGGGGGAGGTTGGGAGGGAGGACTCCAAGCCAGGGAGAGGGGAAGGGGGTGTAACGGGTGGTTCTGATTTAAGGCTTGTACTGATGCACGCTGGCGGGTGCACTTGGGCTCAGACCACTGCGTATCTAAATGCCCTAGGACCTTGCGGAACAGCCCCGAACATCAATTCCAGGCCTTGCTGAGTCAAGACCCTACTAAGACTGTTTCCCCTTGCACATTCCAGAGCATCTGACTCTTAAGGGAAGAATTTCCCGGCCCACAGAGCTGTGATTTTTCTGCAAAGGAATGTCCACACATTTCCCCTCCACTCTCCTTGGCGATATTTTGTGCTGCCGTCCTCTCCCTGGTACGTTTTCCTTATGAGAAAAGTCAGCAGCTAAAAGGTCTCTTTCAAGGGCACCTGCATTTCTGTGAACAGAGGGTCTTTCCCTGGGGATCTGTGATTATCCGCTCCCAGGAAGCCCTCTGCAAAACAAGTCAGTCAGCCGAAGAGTCCAGACAATGTGGAGGAAAAGGCTGGAGACCTCCTTAATATCTCATCTTCTCTTAGATGTATCGTGGGACGCTTGTGCTGAATGGTTCATCCATTCATCCTTTAATTCACTCGCGATTTTTGAAACATCGGAGTACATAAAATATGTAAAACGTGTTTCCTACCCTTTGAAGGTATCACCGCGTCAGAGGGGAAAAAGTAATCACAAATGAGTGCGCAGGGTGCTACCACGGAGACCTGTTACACAGTATCCGAGAACACTGGGCAGAAAGTGACGATGTCAGCTTTAGGCATTTGGAAGCCTTCCCTGAGGGGACAGGATATAAGCTGGGCTTTGACAAATGGGTGGGATTTCACCAGGCCAAAGAGATAGTCAGTGCAAAAACACGGGAGGGAGCGACTCTTGGTGAACTTGGGGAAGGACAAGTTCAATGTGGTTGGATGCAGGGTGGCAGCCGTGGTGGATTGGCCGGGAAGCTTCAATGTTAAGGGCTCTTGGGCCAGGCTGGTGCCTTCCCTACAAGCCTGATGGATTCTCTGCAGAGCCCTGATGCTATCACAGCCGCATTGTCAAAGGGCTGATCCAGGGGCGGGGGAAGAGATGAGCTGGAAATGAGGAAGACAGGAGTCTCGCCTGTGTGCGACACGCTCTGTCCGTCTTAAGAGCGTTGTTTGCTCATCAGGGGCACCTGGGTGGCTCAGTTGGTTGAGCGTTCAGAGGACGCTCCCAGGTCGGCCAAACTCTATTCTTCCCAGGTCTGCTGAGCTCTCTTGCCTCTGCTGCTCCCAACTCCTTGGAGGCTTAGCATTGAAAAGGCCAGTGCTCTCAAGACATTCTTCTCCTGGCTTTTGCCCCTGCGTTAGTCTTTCCAGATCATGCGTTCCAGGAGCGAGAACTTCGGGAAGTCATCAAAACCACTGGTCCATTATAGTGCTACACCCCAGAGGAAATATGGAGGATGAAGTCCTGTCCCCTGGAGAGAGCAAACACATTCTTATATAAACACGGAGCAAATGTGAAACTTTAGCCAGAAAAATAGACTCACTTAAAATATATTCTGTGACTAAGCTAGTATCAAACAGGCCCAAAGGGACTTGTCAGGAGTTTTCTTGCAAATTACATTTACATGGTTTTAGATGGTGTTTGGGTGGTTAAAATTCTTCTAGTATAATAACATGGGAACGTAAGATAAGTGAATAATAAAAAAGGTAACCGAATCTCCTGTGTTAAGTCCTAAAGTTTTTACAGGTATAGTCTTCGGGGAACGAGGAGGATTTACCGCATGAACAGGAAGCGTTCTGGAAAGATAGAGGCAGTGGTCAGTGGTTTCTTGCAAAGCTTTAATTATCACCACTGGAGACAAGAGCCCAGAATGAACTGATTTGCCTCATGAACACATCAGATTTTATATATTTAAAAAACAACTGGTGGGAACCGCTGTAAAAATAGTTATGTCTTGTTTCTACCCTCACAGAAAGACTGGATGGCCAAAGTCATTGCTTTGTTTGGAATATTGGCTCCGATGAACAGTTTTTAGTTAAAACTCTGTAATTTATTACTGGGAACTCGTGTAGCCTGGCCTGGCCTGGATGCCCTGGCCGAACCGACACGCTCTTTTGCTCTATCCATCTGTCTCACCAGCGGCATCTCTCATGGACTGGTTTTCCAGGGGCTTGTGGAACACCGGGCAGTGCACAGTGACCTTTTCCTGCGTCGTGTCACTTTATTTCATCTGACAGTAACGCCACGAGATAAATTCTACTATTAGCCTTGTTTTGCATGTGAGGAAACCGAAGGCTCCGGGAGATCAAGTTAACCTGGAGCTCCCAAGGAGCGGAAATGAGATTTCCATCCAGATCTGACTCGCTATGCTCCGTAGCACACCGCTATCGCTCAGGGAGGCTAAAAGCTGTTACCGGAGTCTGGCGGCAGGGACGGCGAATCGGTGCAGGGTTAACACAATCAGGTGGCCCCGGATGAATGAGGGACAGGCTCACAGGGGTTCCAAAATAGTAACTGCCTTCTCTTTGGGGTGGGCTTCGCTTCTGAGCCTCCGGGGTGCCAGAGGAAGGGGGGCACGGCTCTCCCTGGACCCAGAGTTGAGCCTCCACAAACGGGGCATGCCGTAGGGCCAAACACAAAAACCAACTCAGCAAGGCCAAGGCCTGAAAGCAATTACGCCGGGCCTAAAACTCAATGGGCTGCAAGTAAAACAGAATTTAATGGTGTGTATTTAATTTCTAAAGCCCCCCCTGCTTTTACGACAAGAGCTAGCTTATGTATATACGTTTATATAAATCCTGCGTTTGCGCAAGGGAGTTGTATTACCAAGATGTTATCCCTCCAAGAGGCCACTTCTCTGTGAGTTAGTCACACAGGCAAGCTGTGCTCAAGCACGTGGCACCTTTCTTATTTCACATGGTCCACGCGGACCCACGGAGCTCCTTGAGGCCTAGCTTGCTCCCCGCCAACGAGACTAGGGAAGATCCCCTGCCCATTTCGCTCTCCCACCTGCCACTTCTGACCCGAGCGGGAGGAAAATAAATCAGACGCTGGACTTTGGTGTGCATCCAGCCCTGAGAGGATCCCAAGCAAATGTCGTGCTTCTTCCAGTACCTTCGCTAGACGGTACCTCTGGTACTGGTTTCAAAGCCAGCGGGAAATAATGCCCAGTCTGCAAGGAAAGAAAGCTGGCGGGAGATCTTGTTCCTCACACTGTTCCAACAGAGACGCTGAGTCCCGCAGGTCCCTTGAAATGGCGTGACACTGGTGTTTTAGATTGGAACAGAAGATTGGGACATAAGACGAGATTCTCTGGATGCCTTCGAGGTACCTCCCCGGTCCCTGCACGTGCGTCCCCTGCGCCTATGTCCTCTGCCAGTGAGTGGTCCCGCCACACACCCAGGCGCCCACGTTAGGATCTCGGATTCTCCTTGCTGCCTCCTCTCCGCGGAAGCCCTGGTGTTCTCCTCCTCGTTGTCTCAGTTCTCGGGCTTCTTCTTTTCACAGCCGTTGTCGACTAGCCAAATCCTCTTTACTCATCTTGTCCCCTCCCATCCATCCTCCACACTGCTGCCACGGCGACGCTTGTAAGCAAGGAATACGAATAATTATCAGCGGGGCACCCGGCTGGCTCAGTCGGTGGAGTGTGCCACTCTTGATCTCAGCGTTGTGAAGTTCAAGCCCCATGTTGGGCGTAGAGGTTGCTTAAAAGTAAAATCTTTGGGCACCTGGGTGGCTCCACCGGTTAAGCGGCTGACTTCAGCTCAGGTCATGGTCTCGTGGTCCGTGAGTTCTAGCCCCGCGTCGGGCTCTGTGCTGACAGCTCAGAGCCTGGAACCTGCTTCGGATTCTGGGTCTCCCTCCCTCTCTGCTCCCCTCCATCCCGCTCACACTCTGTCTCTTTCTCTCAAAAATAAGTCAAACATTTTTTTAAAAAGTAAAATCTTAAAGAACACCACAAAAATCAAATTTAGAGAAAAGAATTATCATCGTAACATCTTAATTAATTATTTTTAGTTTTTTAAAAAAAAATTTTTTTTTTCAACGCTTATTTATTTTTGGGACAGAGAGAGACAGAGAGAGACGCTTAACCGACTGCGCCACCCAGGCGCCCTAGTTTTTTTTTTTTTTTTATTTATTTTTGAGAGTGAGAGAGAGAGAGAGAGAGAGAGCGTGATCAGGGGAGGGGCAGAGAGAGAGGGAGACACAGAATCCGGAAAAAGGCTCCAGGCTCCGAGCTGTCAGCACAGGGCCCAATGGGGGTGGGGCTCGAACCCACGAACTGTGAGATCATGACCTGAGCCGAAGTTGGACGCTTAACCGACTGAGCCACCGGGGTGCCCTGTCATCACATTTTAATGTGTGCTCACTAGCGCCAGGCACTGTGCTAACAGCTCTGCCTCCATCCTTTTCTTTGCTCTCATAACATTGTGTCCCTGCTCCGAGGTCTTTGATCATTTCCATTACCAACCGGATAAACTTGTAACTCTTTCATCCGGTGTCATGATCCGACCCCCTCCCCACGTGACTCACCTGCTGCCACTGTGACCCCTCTCGCTTGAGCCTACTGGGGCCCCCTAATTGCCTCCCCCACGCTCTTGTATCTTCTTGCTTCCAGCCATGCTGCCCCTTCTTCCACATTACCCCCCCAAACTGTTAACTTCTTGTACCTCACGAACTGGATCACTTTCTTAGACGAGATCGTTTCTCTGTGCCCCTTCGCTTCCTCATACCCAAACCTATGTGCACCTCGGGGAACAGTAAGGTAAGTATCCTACGAGCTAACACATGGCAACGGAACTTTCTCGTTACTATCTCTCAGTGCCTTCAGCAGACTGTGGACTCCATATTCAAACAATGGACGTCAAAACAAATGCTTTAGATCAACCATTCCAAAACCCAGAGCACAACTTTTGTCACCGGTCATCAGTATTGAACTGACCCAGCCTAAGAAGTCTGTATAAAAGAAAACACAGTCCCTCTGCTGACACTGTTCAGCCAGATTCTCTTGAGAGCCAGGATCTTTCAATGGTTTGTCCCTCATTTCTTCCCAGTTTCTAGAACAGAGCCTGGCATATTTTAGACACTGGAATAGTTGTTGGAAAATTTTATTGGTACAAAGAGACAGTTTTATGGCTGCAATCAAACATTTGGAGGTGTACACTTTTTCCCGAGGTACAGTTTTCCTCTTCCATGATGATGAGAGCATGAACATTTCTGAAAAGCCATCTGACGATACATACCAAGAACTCTAAAAGAATTCATCCTCTTTTGGCCGTGGCTGTAAGCCAACTGTCCACTACCCAGTATTTTTCTGCATCTTTACTAACCGAAATCTTTTATTACTGAGATGGAAACGTGTCCAGCTAACCCTCAACATCTCCAAGCCTTCTTCGAAATGAAGTGTGGCCATGTGACCAATTTCTTATCACTAACGAGATGTAAGTGAAATTTTCCACGTGGGGTTTCTGGGGAGCCTTGGAATTGGGGCAGAACACTGGCTACATCGCTTTTGGTGTCCTCTCCTTCCCAGAGCCTAAAACTCAGATGGGATGGCTGCCTGGACTCGTTCAACCAGAAAGGATTTATTACAGGGTATTGGAAGCCTACGGAATTTCTAAGAGAGCCAAAGAAGCGAACTTGGGGGTACTAGCCAAGGACAGTCCATCCAGGAGAAATGATATTTGGGGGGCATGCCTCTCTGCCATTGCCTTACTGCTCAGCACTTGACCCCTGTGACAGCACAATGGAGCTCCCCCCGAGAACCCCCGCCCCCCCCCCCCACCATGCTCCCCAGAAGGTGCCTTCTTTCTCCACCTGCCACCCTGGCTCATTTCCGTCTCCAAGTCTTGCATTGGTTTTCTCCTCGCTGGAACTCAAATCACCTTGGAAACCGGACCTCTAAGGGGGTCTGGAAAATATCGCTCTATTTCCCATTTTACCCAGCCTCTGAAGTACAGGAAGGCACATGAAAAGGGGGCTGGAGTGGGTGTTGAGAGAACCCGTATGAAGTAGGTGTCATTCTGTCGGCTCAGTTTCACCTGTGGCTGTTTGTGTCAGGGCTGTCATTGTACACAATTAGCAGGGACATGGTGCCGTGGGATGTGTACTGGGCTGTGTTTCATGTGTGCGATGCTGAGGAAGAAAAATCTGTAGAGTGTAGGAAACAGAGGTTACAGATCAATCATTAGCATTTAGGGGATCTCAAAAATAACCGCAAACACCTGCAAACTATAGTCGATTCACTAGCTCTGGGTAATCCCCGCAGCCTCCTGACTGGCTTCAGGCTGTCACCCCGTCCCTTTCAGCCTCCATCTACATGATGGCTAAAGTAACCCTGTTAAAGCCTAAGGCACATCAGTAACAACAACAACAACAACAGCAACAAAACTAATGGGGAGTTTCGATCCTTCTTTCTCAATCCCCATGCAAGTTGCTTAAACAATCTGGGGACACGTGGCGCTTAAACAATCTGGGGACACGTGGCTCAATCCATTAAGCATCCAACTTCTGCTTAGGTCGTGATCTCGCGGTTCATGAGTTTGAGCCCCATATCGGGCTCTGTGCTGTCAGCACAGAGCCTTCTCCGGATCTTCTGTCTCCTTCTCTCTCTGTCCCTCCCCTGCTCTCTCTCCCTCTCTCAAAAATAAATAAAACATGAAAAAAATAAACCTTCCATTAAACAAAAAATCCCTTAAGGCACGTCAAGGGGCTCTTCCGCTCAAAACTTAGACACCGTGTGTCCGATGACACCCCCCATGAGACGAGGAGAAAAGCCACAATCCCTCTGTCAGTCACTCTGCCCCTTTGTTCCCCCAGTGGCCCAGGCCCATGCTACCTCAGGTCTTGCTCCACTGCTGTCTTCGCCTGGCATGCTGTGTGCTCAGGTAGCCGTGTGGCCTCTCCCCAGATGTCATCTTCCTGGCGAGGCCTTCACCAGCTACCCTACTCGGAATCACAGATCGCAATTACCCTTCCGTCAACTTCCCGTCACTCTTCCTCTTTCTTTTCTCCTTGATGCTTCTTTCCGATGTGCCGTATTTTCAACAAAATTTATCTTGTTTATAGACTGTCCTTTCCCACCGCCTAAAGCGTCAGCTTTTTTCTTCATGTCTGTCTTCACAGAAACCAGAGCAGTGCCTGGCACATGATAGGAGCTTCAGAAACATTGGTTAACCGACTACATGAATGAATGAACTGATTAAGTGAAGGAGTTATCAGATGGATGAAAAAACAAAGGAACTTTCCCATGGAGGGATGGAATGCAACAGGACTTCCAAGGAGACAGAAAAGGGAACTTTCCAAAGCCCCTTTCCTTCCAGGTTCCCTTGGGCTCAGGACAGTTGAAGCGCTCTCTGTCAGCCACCCCTCTGTGGAGAAGTCCCGGGGTGGACAGTTGTGGCGGGGAAGGAACCCTGGCCTGGGAGCCTGGCAGCAGGCTCCAGCCCTGCCCCCGCCTCCAGCTCTGGGACTTTGGAGAAACCCTTCCCAGTCATTTGTCCCCTTGATTTTTTTTTTAAAGTTTATTTATTTATTTTGAGAGAAATAGAGAGACAGAGACAGCGTGGGTGGGGGAGGAGCATAGAGAGGGAGAGAGAGAATCCCAAGCAGGCTCCCACTGTCAGCCCCAAAAGCACCACTGACGAGGGGCTCGAACCCACAAACCATGAGATCATGACCTGAGCCGAAATCAAGAGTCAGAAGCTCGGTTGGTTACACTCGATTTTACCAGCGTCTCCACTTAGGCTGCTGGGCCCTGACTTTCTTCCGTGAGGGGTTGGCAATGAAGGGACAATTCATTGACAAGGCATTTAAACTCTCTGGGTGTAACTCCAAGGGCACAGGAGCTATATTTTCAGCCTCTGAATTTCCTCCAGAAGGGCTGTAGCAACAGACGTTCCCCCCGCTCCGCTCTGTGGAGCAGGTCCACTGGGCTCTGGCCTGTGTCGGCTCATGTTAACACTCAGAGCTCGTGAGGGTGTCTGCACCCGCCTCTGTGGGACCCCGTGTCCCATCTGCCACAGCAATCTTGTGCTTCAGTCTTCAGTTCTACTCTAAATATACAAGCTCTCTCTGAACATTTCACGGGAGTGTCTTGAAGGAATCCAGGGACATTTTTCTTCAACCTGCCTGAAATTTGTTTTGGCAGAAGTTCTGAAGGCTGCTGTCTTGAGAGATCGGGCTTTTGTTAACTTATAGGTGTAATTTCAGGGAGGTTAAATAACTCGGGCCAAACTTGGAGTGTCCTCCCATCAACTCTGCCCTTGAATCTCTACCCTTCCTGCAAGGTCCTACTCCAGTGCCATCTTGTCCGTGAAGCCTTCCCACATCATCACCCTAAAAGGGGGCTCTCTTCCTCCCAAGGCTGTATGGTGGCAGAACAGGCCAGGGGGATCCAGACAGATAAGGATTTGAATGCCGGACTTTGTTCATGGGTCACCCTGACCCAGTTCTCTAAACTCCTTGAGCCTTAGATTCCTCAACTATAAGTGGTGGGAGTGAAAATAATGGCAGCTAACACTTACTGCGTGCTTGCTGCTGGGTACCATGTTTCATACTTTGCATTACCTGTTTTATTCAATCTTCTTAAGACCCCTGTGGGACAAGCCATTTTACTACCTGCTGTCTTTATGTATAAGGAAATGGAAGGTCAAGTAGAATGATACTTTATACCTCACTGGGTAAGGAAGATGAAATTTACGGGTGCCTGGGTAGCTCAGTCGGCTAAAAGGGTCCAACACGTGATTTTGGCTCAGGTCATGATCTCATGGTTCATGAGATGGAGCCCTGTGTGGGGCTGTGCACTGATATCACGGGTCTTGATTGAGATTCTCTCTCCCTCTCTCCCAACCCTTCCCCTGCTCATGCATTCTCTGTCTCTCTCAATAAATAAAGAAATACTTTAAAAATAAATACTTAAAAAAATACTTAAAATAAAATAAATAAAATTTAATAATTATTTATTTATTATAATAAATAAATAAAATAATATAAATAAAATAAATACTTATTTTATATAAAAATATGAACCTTGAATTATTTTAGACTGTATTTGTATACAGGTTCAGTGAATTCTTGAGGACATTGTTACTCTCGTTTTATAGTTGCCACAATCCATATATTTATTTTTTTAAGTATTTATTTTATTTTATTTATTATAATAAATAAATAAATAAATAAATAAATAATTTAATAAATAAAATATAAAATTATACACTGAACCTGTATACAAATACAGTCTAAAATGATTCCTGGCACATAATAGCTATTACTATTATCATTTATCATTAATATTCAAATCTATGTTTCTCTGTAGTTTGAAGTTTCCTGAGGAGTCAAACAGGCCTTTTTTCATCTTTGTACCTGTTTGTGGCCTCATCCTATACCTTGTATGTTACAACATTGCTTCTTAAAGCGCATCCAACAAGCCACCTGCTCTAGAAGGCCCTGAAATCTTGTCAAAGGGAAGGTGCCGGAGCACTTCCCCAAACTGAATGGATCCTGATCTCTGGCAGTGGCCCAGGATTTGTGTCTCAACAAGCTGCTCAGGTGAGTTCCGTGGACACTGAGGTTCGAGGACCACTCTGGTAGGGGCACCAAATGTCTACAAGTGTAATAAACAGATGGGTGGATGATGAAACCAGTTTACGGAAGTGTGCATTTTTAAAAAGTAATGGAAAGGAAAAAAATACCAGTAGTGCTAATAATTTTACGTTCAGAAGACGCTGGTCTTCCTCTTTGGCATAGGGTTTTGAATCTCAGTGGCTCATTTGGCTTGTCTTTGCCCCGAGTGCTGCTTCAGTCCATTTCTTTGTAGGTGGGGTTAGTCATCTATTTAGGCAGGGAACTCACTGGGCTTTGGGCATTTCCTGAGAATGAGCTGTCTCCAGCGGACTCGTCAACAACATACACTCCTACACACCCTGGGTGCCTGCCCGTTAGTATCGTCCCCAAACTCTACTGAGATGAGCTAGGTTCATGGAATCCATAAGACATGCAAATAGCTACAAACTTAAAAAAATACTCTAATAGTTTTTCATTGGGATATAAATCTTTTTTGGCCTCAACATTTTACCAAAGAAAAAAGATGTTGAGTCACATAAATCACATACAGAGATATTTTGGATTTCTTTTCATACCGACTAGCTCCCTTTTTTTTAAGAGCATTTCTGGAGGCGCCTGGGTGGCTCGGTCGGTTAAGCGTCCAACTTCGTCTCAGGTCATGAACTCATGGTTCCTGGGTTCGAGCCCCATGTCGGGCTCGGTGCTGACATCTCAGAGTCTGGAGCCTGCTTTGGATTCTCCCTGTCTCTCTGCTCCTGCCCTGCTCATACTCTGTCTCTCTCTTTCTAAAAAATAAATGTAAAACATTAAAAAGAAAAAAAAACATTTCTGAAGGCACTGCTAAACAAAAGATGGTTTTTCTTAAAGACTTGTCACACCAACGTTTCAGTAGAAATGCTACCCCTTTAAAACAAAGGGGAGGAAAGACATAATCATGATGTGGTCAGCCGAGCAATAAATTAAATTCACCTGGTAGAGTTGGTCTTCAAGTCTGAGGAATGTAAAAGAACACGTTTCTAGTGAATGAAGAAAAAAAAATCCGCAGAAAGAGAGAGACCAGTTCTGAAACATAGAAAGAGAGGTTGCAGTTCCAAACCCTGACTCCAGCGTAATGCGCATGTCCGGGTTAAGAGTCATACTCCCTGGGTAATTTCCATACCAAATGTGCAGCTTTTTATAAGCCAAAACAAAAGCTGTCAAGCCCAACAAAGCCTAAACTAGTTTAATCCCTCCCCGCCCCCCGCAACAGAAAAGGAAGATTATAACAACCTAGAATCGAATCCGGTTTTCATTAAAAGTTAACTAAATTTTAAATTTTGGGGGGAGTCGGGTTGTGTCACTAGACACTAAAATGGCTTCTTCTGGGACGTAATAAATTGCAATTTGCCAAAAAGCTCAAAGCCCACAGTTCTATAGGGTTTCTGTGGTCTCAGCTCTAGCACATTTCTTATCCCTCTAGGCGTCAATTTCTTCATCGGTAAAACTAGAAACCGAACCCTGCCTCTTTCCAAGGGGTGAGGGTGGGTGAGGATTCTATGTGATTAGTGTCCGTAAAGTGCCTGGTTTACTAAAATGCCAGTTATTATAATGGCACGCGCTTCAGCTTGGGGACTAAGATTTCTACCTCTATTGGAATGGAGAAGTGACGCTTGCGACTTCGATTATAATGAGATGTTACACTGTGTCGCCCTGGCAGAGGAGCTGAAGCCAAAGGAGAAACTGAAGAATGTGGAAGTAAAGCCAGTTAGCTGAACAGCAGGGAGTGTTTGATGTACATGAGCTGGATGAATCTTAAGGGAGAGGGTACTTTTAGACATGCCTCATGTCATCAAGACGTTTCTACACCAATAATAAATCATTGTCATGTACTTAGGCAATAGCACCAAGCGCAACACCAGACTTCTCTGGGCGCTGGTTTTTAGGAATAAAGGCCATCTGTTAGCTGCTTTCCCTCGGAGGAATACCCAACACTGGGTCTGAGTTTTTATGTTTGTGCAGATGACATTGTGATAGTGAGAGAGTGTGCGTACTAATTTCTGCTTTCTGTTTGGCAGAAAGACCCCCGAGAAGATAAAACTGCTTTCATAAAGACACGCGATTGAAAAAGAGCCCTCCACCTCTCCACGCTGAACTTCAAACTCTGTTCAGGAGGGCACACATGCTTCGCCTTGGCTTCGAGGACACGGTAGCCCTACTTCCCTTTGGTTGCATTTGCAAGAGTAATAATTCATAAATTTCAACCAATTCCATGGTTTTTCCTATCGTTGACTCTCTGGATATGGTTCGGGTGTTTTACTTTTCGACTTCGATGTAAATGTGTTGCAGGTGTGAAGTCTCCTGCTGGGCGGGATTAGAAAGCAGGGTGGCCATGAAGGTTCTGGGGAACCACGCCTATGGTTTTCCATTACAAGCAGGAGAACCAAGCGGGGACCAAATCTGAGATCTGAGAGAGAAGAGCCTGTGCTCCAGGAAGCTGCCCCAGCATCCGAGAAGGATGCATCGGGGGTAGTTGGGGACGCTTGGGGATCAGAGAGATGTCTGCCCTGAAAGGAGCCCAGTCCATGGGGAAAGTTTTATGTAAGGAGAATGAGTGGGGGTGGGGGTGGGGTTGACATAATGACTAGTCAGGATGACAGAGCTGAGCTGGAAGAGTCTTCTGGAAGCTGAGAGGTCATCGACACCATGCTCATTCTTAAAAAAAATTTTTTTAAACTTTGTTTTAGAGAGAGAAAGAGCACAAGCAGGGGAGAGAAGCAGACAGAGAGAGAGGGAGAGAGATAGAGATAGAGAGAGAGGGAGAGAGAGAGAGAGAGAGAGAATCCCAAACAATCTCCATGCTCATTGTGGAACCTGACAAGGGGCTTCATCCCATGACCCTGGGATCATGACCTGAGCTGACATCACGAGTCTGATGCTCAACTGACTGAGCCACCCAGCAAACCCCCACCCCCATGCCATTATTTTAAAACAAACAAAAAGAGAGCTCATAAAGAAACGGTGGCCCTATAACACATGGACAGAAAGTAAATGAAATAAAAGAAAAATAAGCTTTGGGGCTCCAGTTTTAGTCATCAAGTTTCCTTTTCTCAGAAATGATGGATATGTTTCTAGAAAAACATACATTAGGGAAATGATCAGAAATGCTTCTAACAGAAGATGCTCCTCACTGTGTTGCTCCTATCAGTAAAATAACAGAAGCACATTAAACAGTGAACAACGGGAGAATTTTAAGTAGTTTAGCACATATTGATATAATGAAATTTTAGACATCTATTAAATAACAAGTTTCTGAAGAATGTTATATGGCATACAAATATCGTCGTGTTGTACAATATTGTATGTAAGTGAAAAAGTAAGACATAAAACTGTGTATACGATTGGCTTTCATTGTGTGAAAGAAACACAGGGTATAAAAAGAAAAAAAAATGGTTGGAAGTAAATACACCATAAAAGAAACAATGATACCCTATCTCGGGGTGATACGCTTATGAAAGATTTTTATTCTTTGTTTACATTTTTTAAAAAAATACTTGAAAAGACAACAAACACATATCCTTTCAGGAACCTGAGAAGCAGGACTTGAAGAAAGATGATGTGACAGACCCACATAAAAAGATAGCCTTTGGGTGCGGAAACCAATTTTCCTGCTCAAAACTACTTATACGCACTACACCTGGACAACAATTCCAATTTAGCCTCCTGCAGCACGGCCGCCGTGGCCACCTCGATTCAACCTTACAGGAATCCCTCAAGCCCGCACCCCTCAGCTTGCCTCAGGAATGCGCATGTCTGAGCCATTTCCCTCTGGCCATGTGGGGAACATCATTCGCGTATACCCAGAGTTGTAAGCAGTCCAAATCCTGACATTTTCTGTGGGTAAAAAGGAAGGGAAGGAGCTACGTGATGGCATGCATAGAATCACATATCCTCTCTTGAGCCATTACATTTTACCTGCTTTCTGAAGGCCCAAGCCCTTCAACACATTGCTCCTTTCTTCCTCTCAAGAATTCGCCCCAAATCTGATACGTGTAGAAGATATCTCTCTGGCTCCCTTCCTTCAGCGGTCTCCCCTTCAGCATTCGAATATGTGGCAGGACAAGAAAATTGGTTTGCTTTACCACTTTTCTTTTCATTCTCTGCATTAAACTGTCTCTGGTTATTGTTTATCTGGCTCTGAGATGTTCTTCTGCCCGAAAATGAACTTTTGCCCAAACTGCAGATAGGAATATGAATTGGTACAATTTGGGGGATCACAAACAAACACGTATACGCTCTTTTTTAGAAAAGGGTTGTTTATTTATTATGAGAGCAAGAGAATGGGGGAGGGGCAGAGAGAAAGAGAGAATCCCGAGCAAGCTCCACACTTGTGGAGCCTGACACAGGGCTCATTCTCACGACCATGAGATCACAACCTGAGCCAGTAGCAAGAGTTGGTCGTTCAACCAACTGAGCCACCCAGGCGCCCCCATATATACTCTTAATCGTAAACACATATTCGCATGGGCACATATAGATTTACCTACCATATGTCAAGACTCTTGAGCTCATACTCTTTAACTTCAAAACTTCTGGGAATTTATTTGAACTAATCAGTAATGATTCATGAATAATAGTTTTTATCAGATTATTATTTATCATTGAGGAAAAGCCAGAAAGAACCTACACGTTTAAAAATTAGAGATTAGTTAAATGAATAATAGAGTCACAAAATGGTAGACTATGCAATTGTTAACAATAAGAATATTTAGCGCCCTGAAAATACTTATGATGTATTTGTAAGTACAGAAGCCAGAGTAGAGAATATTGTGACCTCAGTTTTGTAGAAAGAAAAGACAAGATAAAAAAGAGCAACAAAAAGCCTATACAACAACCTGCAACTGTAGTGTCTCTGCTGACATTTCTGTGCCCTTTTACACTTTCCTAATTTTCCAAATGTTACACACAGAACATAGTATTACTTTTATAATCAGACAAAAAGAAGCTATTCAATATTTCTTCCCATTTAAATACTATTGTTCTCACATGAAACTTGGTTTAAGTAACCACGTTGAACATCATCCTTAATGATGTTGAACAATGTTGAACGACGTCCTTGGCGTTTTTTGGGTCAAACTCCAAAGCTCAGAGAAAAGGTAAGGAAACCAACATTTGTTGAGAATGTACTATCTGCCAGACATTTTCCCAAGACCTGTTGTTGACTTTAGCCATTCTGACAGGGTTGAAGTGATACCTCATTGTAGTTTTGATTTGCATTTCTGTGGTGATCAGTGATATTGAACATCTTCCCATGTGTCTGTTGGCCATCTGTATGTCACTGGAAAAATGTCTATTCATGTCATCTGCCCATTTTTAATTAGATTATTTGTTTCTTGGGTGTTGAGTTTTATAAGTTCTTTATATATTTCGGATACTAACCTTTATAGGATTTCATCTTTTTGAAGAGAGTTGATAGTTTAGTTTTGACTTGTAAAATCCTTTGCTCCTCTTAAAGCTGGGTTTTACAAGGAAAGGAAGACTTGATTGTTTAAAAAAAATTTTTTTTAATGTTTATTTATTTTTGAGGGAGAGAGAGTGTGAGCAGGTGAGGGGCAGAGAGAGGGAGACACAGAATCCGGAGCACAGAGTCTGACGAGGGGCACGAACTCACGAACCGCGAGATCATGACCTGAGTCAAAGTCAGGCACTTAATCGACTGAACCACCCAGGCGCCCCAGAAGACCTGGTTTTTATAAATTACTTCCTCCGTCAATTCAAAAACCTGGATTCTTCCCAGCAGTTGAGTTAAAAGGAAGTTTTCATATAGAATTCTTTCTTCTAGTGACCATAGAAGTGGAGTTTAATATTTAGGGACTGTGTACCTCATTTTCTGGGGAGTTTCATTTATTAGGAATGCATCATTAGTCAGCGTATTGGGGAATGTTTCCAAGACAGTGTGGCCGAATAATATCTTACCCCCAGCTGGACGGGAGTAAAACAGTCTTTACAATTATATGGTGGAAAAGTAATGCAAGCTTTATTTAGGCACAACACTTGGGCCTTGACAACTCGCAGAATTAAGGGACCCAGGGAAGGTCTGGAACTTCTGTACGTGAACATGGAGGCCATCATTAGAATTGACACCTGGGTTTGGTATCCAAACGCCGCAAGGAAAGAACGATTACAGACCACACTAGGACAAGATGGATTCTCTCTGCATACCGCTCTTCACCCAACACTTTTATCATTGCCAAGAAGAGAATTATAAATCACTCCTGATCATTCTTCATATGTTCCCCAGATTGTAGTTCATTTTCCTGAGCCTCAACTTACTGCACTTTGCTGGACTGTAAGCCCAGAGTGTGATATTGAAACCAGGCCCGTCTCTTTCAGAGTTCAACGCTGTGTAGTCCAACTCCGTGGCTGTGCCAGGGAGCCAGGTCTGTGCATGGGCCCTTTCACCAAAACTCATCCTCAAAACTCCCTGGATCCTGAAGCGAGATGATATCCTGTGTGACCCCTGCGTGGCTCATGATCAATTTAGGGGAACCCTCAAGACATCCACTCACCCCTGCCTCGTTCTGCCTACTTCAGAATCCACACACGCTGTGGCTATGTGACGGGGGTATCATAAAGCTGGGTGGGACCAGGAAAATCTGTTGTCCTGACAACCTAAGGATGCTTTTACCTCTTAGAGCAAGTGCGAAAGGGTAATGCAGGTGGCGGAGTAGACGTGGACCATTAGCTTCTTTCTTCCGAGGGCAAGCGATCACTAGTCGTGGTCTTTTGTCCACAGTGAACTTGAATGATAGGCGGTAGGAGCCCTTCGAAGAATAAAAGCATTTTTACGCCTGGAGAAGAGAAGAGTGGGAAAAACAGGCAATATTTTAAAAGTCTCTTAAGTTTGAAGTGGAGACACAAGGGAGACAGGATCAAAGAGGTCCTTCTATGACCCTGGTGATGCCTATTATTGGTGATAATTCAAATGCTTGATCGCCTCACTCTGTTAAAAGAAGGCTGCGGTTCGGATGTGTCTCCAGAAATTACAGGTATAAAACAAAGTTGGAGAGTTGCAAACGGACCTGACTTTGTAAAAGGCAGCAACAGCACTTGAAATTTAAACAGCAGTCATGGCAATTATTTCACAAAAATAATTTGTCAGGGGAAGCAGAAAGAAATCTAACTGAAAAAGAATAAGGTGCCACATAGTTTTTTTACAAAAAAACATTTAAGAATGCCTTTCGGGATATCATAATAAGCATCAGGAATATAATACAGGGACTGGGCCTGATAGGCGGAAGCAGGAAAATAAGTAAATAATTATTCAATGGGCCAGATTCTACGGTGGTGGGGGGGGGGGTGGTGAGTAGGGAAGAGCCAACTGATAGCGTTCACAGAGAGACCTCCGTGTTCTTGAAACTTCTTGCCGCCCCCAAAAAACCATATCCATCTGGGGGTAGATTTCAACCAGGACCCAGTCTTTGTATGACCCTTACTTCAGGCAGGAAGTTCTGAAATTCACCTCCTATCAAACCTTGCACGCTTCACTTCCTGAACTTTCTCCTGTTTATCTTCGTTCCCGGCTGCCAGGGCCAGATAAAGTTTCGCACCGCTGAGCGCAGGTGCCAATCTTGATATAGCATGTATAGATCAAGTATGGGTCATTAAGTCAGAAGTTGCTAATTGTCACTGATGCATTAGCAAACCAACAAAAGCATTTACCAAGCACCCTCTGCATGTAAGGCTTAATACCATAAATATACAAATGAATTTAAGACACTATCAAGGAATCAAGGAAACGATGAGCTCTACGTAGAGCCGACACTGAACATTAGCTCTTGGTAGGTGTTGTTAACTTTTCATGGAGATAAACATAAATTTCAGGAACAGGAAGAACCACCAAGTTCAGTAAAGGGGCACTAAATCACCAGGGACTAGAGCAGTCACTACACCTTCAGGAAATATGGAGATGTGAGGGAGGAAGGGACCTAACAAACACACATCGATTGGTAACATATTATGGGTCTCAGGCTCCTTGCATTTATTCTCTCATTTTTAATCCTGTCACCAATTATCTGAGGTAGATTCTGTCCTTAAGTGTACGGATGAAAGCACGAAAGCCTGAAGCTGCTTAAAAATTTGCAAAGGTCACAAAACTAGTGCACGGAAGAGACGGATTTTGAACCCACAGCCAGTTGAGTTCATAATCTTATACTCTTCGCTTCACTGGGAAGGATATCTGGATTTGATAGGCTGAGAAGAGGCCAGAGAACAAGTTCCACCCAGTTTGGCCTGTATTTTCAAAATATGTGCCGGCATAGATAGTTGAAGTTAGTTCTGAGGTTGATAGCTCTCTTAGTAAAGTGGTGCAGAGAGAAATACGGCAGCGAAACACATAGAGGTGAATGCCACCATTGGGTTTTCGTTAACATTTGGTTTTACATTCCCCCAGAAGCAGACCCAGAGACAAAGATTCAAATGCAAAGAGTGTATAAGGGCAAGCAGGAGATACTGATGGAAAAGTGCGGGAATAAGGCAAGGAAGAGAATGCACATAATGGGCGGGCATATTAAACCAGAACACCACCATGGATGACTGGAACTTAATCTTGTGGGTTATCATAGTTTTAAAAAATTGTTTTAATGTTTATTTACTTTTGACAGAGAGAGAGAGAGAGAGAGAGAGAGCATGAGCAGGGGAGGGGCAGAGAAAGAGAGAGACATAGAATCCGAAGCAGGCTCCAGTCTCTGAGCTGTCAGCACAGAGCCCGACGCGGGGTTCGAACTCACGGACCTCGAGATCATGACCTGAGCCGAAGTCGGACCCTCAACTGACTGAGCCACCCAGGTGCCCCTCGTGGGGTATCATCTGAAAAACAGCACATAACACAAATCTCAGAAGCATCTACCCAAGGAGTCAGAGGGCTGGAGGATTTAGACACCTGTTTAGCAGTCACCGGCTAAGAGCTGTGGCAGAGGGGTGGTAGAGTGGGGGTAGTTAATTCCATGGTACTTCTTGTCTACTATGGGCAAAAACAGAGCCCCATCTGAGGCCTGGGGGGGAGCCCCAAGGGAAAGTCACGCAAACACAAGAAACTGGATGTCTTGAGGGGCATAGGTAAGGCCCGAGGGATATGGACAGAGCACGGAGAGCACATGCTATAAATATCAGCATCTTTGATGTAGGGTTTGTGATATTCTTTATTAGCCCACCCCTTTTGATGTGTATGATTATGTAGACCATTGTCTCTCAAACTTCAAAGTGCATGAAAATCACTTGAGCGGTTTGTCAACCGAGCAGGTTCCGGGACCTCCCCCATTGCAATTAAGATCCATGGTTCAGAGATGGAGTCCAGAAATTTGTGTCATTAGTAAGTATCCTTGGTGATTCTGACAAACATGGTCTGTGGATCACACAGTGAGAAACAGTGCTGGAATCTCCATGCACTACATGGAAAACAGATAAGCAAGGGGGAGGCCATGTGATACAGTGAAAAGAGGTTGGTATTCAGATCAAGATATCCTTGGATATAAATGCTGGTTCCATTACTTAGTGACCTTAGAAGAATAATCTCATCTATTTGTTTCTTTTTACCTCTAGGATGAAGAGAAAAACACCCACCTAGACTGTTTCCTGTGAGAGTTAAATGAGCTAACCTCATTATGAGCTAGCCTCAATATGTGGCTTATGTTAAGGACTCAGCGTTAATTCTCTTTCTTTTGCGTGTTTGTTTCTCAGAAGATTGAAATCTGTTGACGAAGTGATGCCAGTGGCATTTAATAATTAATGCTGTTTGACGAATCATACTTGATGAGGAGAAAACGTGATGATAAAGTAATGCAGACTTTGGCTTTAAATTTTCCCCAAACTTTCTCATCACACCTAAGTTGGGTTACTTGTTGTGTTGGAATGACATCATATAATGAGTACCATGGGGCTAGAAACAGAAGTGTCCACATGCCAAGAAACAGATCAGGTTGTTCTTCCTCCAGACTCTCATCCTTAGACACTGACTTTCCATACTTAGAAACTATTTGGTTGATTGGCTCTTTGTGTTCCTAGAGAAGATATTTTCAATATATGAGGAAAAAAAAGGGAAGGTGCCAAGGGAAAGATTAGGGACAAAATAGACTATGATTTTGAAGAGATCATACGTATTTATTGTCACGATGTCATCATGCCCAAACTGAGTGGCAATGAGGATGCATTTGGGACTGTAATGGTAAGACCACAACATAACTCGCAAGAGATAAGGATCAGAGCACAAGGCAACATGCTTCGTACTTAATAGGTCCTTGAGTGTTCACTGAATTCAACGACATCATTCATGACAGAGTCACCTTCATGCTTCTCCGGGTTCTCTAGGGACTTGACTCCCTAGGCCTCATCTTTCTCTTAGTCACCTAGTTTGGCTTAAACGGTAACCAAATCTGTCTGGCTTCGAGTAAATGGCTTCTTCCTGGTCCTTAGAAATATAAAGGACAGTGTACCAATGCATGAAGATTTGTTGGCTGCTCTGCAGGTCAATTGACTTAATCTCATAAACAAGACATGCCCAGGACAAGAGTGAAGATTTTGAAAGAAAAACTTTCTTATAGATGTGAGTCCTGATATGGACCACAGAGGTCTTTTACCGTAGAGTGCGCCACTGTTCACGAACATGGCGCAAGAACACGTGTTTCTTCAAGCTCAGAAACGTGAGATACGCAGTCCACCATCTTAACATGACCAGAGGAACTGACGCTGCTGGGCATGCGGCCTGCAGCACAAGCCACCCTAGTACACTGCACTCCCAAAGCAGTCGTTTGCCCTCTGCTTACACAGGAAAGCTAGAGTGGTCTGTTGGTAGAAGGATGGGATGGAGGGCCGAAGCCTGGTTTTAGTCCATGTCTGTCCTCCTCTTACTAAGGGACCAAGGTCAAGCCACATCTCTACACTGTCATTTTCTCTAATGTCAGAGGAAGGAGTTGGATTAAATGATGGTTAATCTCTCCTCCTCCCCGGAGGTGATTTTGCGAACGAAAAAAATCAGGGTAACCAGTAATAAGTACACCTGACTCCCATTATTTGCGTTAGGTATGTCTTCCAAGTAGCTGGGAACATTGAATTAGCAAATGGTGATCCACGGACCCCGGGGAAATATAGGGTTAGGTTCCGCCGAGCCCCTGCTCATCATTTTTATCAACCGATCAATAGGTAACCTGGTTTTATGTGTTTTCTATTTAAAGACACGTATATATCGTTGATTTATTAACATTGAGGTCACAGCCAACAGCACCGTTCAAGCACGGTAACTGGTGCTTGAACAAAACTTTTCTAACGTGCGTATCTTGTCCGTAAGGTGCCTCACAGGGTTCTTGTGCTTAGGAGCAGCACACGGCATCTCAGCACTTCATTCGGGGACCAATTTCAAATAGATGAAATCACCAACAAAAAAGTACAAAGTGCTAAAAAAACATGGCATTGAAAAGCCCGTGGAAAGGACACTTATTTCCAGTATAAGAGCTGAAACGGGACAGCACAGCACCGCCTTGTCTGACCTCAGCTGGGACTATGGGCATAAGGCTAGTCAAATTTTTTGCTGCTCTGCACATGTCTGGAAATGACTACGAAAAGCACCGCAGATACATATTTGGAAGTTACAAAGAAATTTTAGGGAATGTCCAAATTTGTAAACGCAGAATCCATGAATAATGAGAATCAACTGTACGTGAAAAAATAAAAGCAAATTATTTTGTTATTTCATAGTCTCTTGCTTCTAAAAACAGCAGACTTTCTTCAAACCCTTAACTTAAAGCAGTGTCACAATCCCCTGCATGTTGGGTAAAATTACAAGTCTATCTCCCAGATGGGGCAATGTGGGCGCGAAGCAGCTCTCCAAATGTCCCGAGCAATTCTACCGAGCCAGGATAATTCAGGAGTGTGAAACTAATCCTGCGTTGGGCGCACTGGGGCTGTCCTGTTCCTGCTCAGTGACGGACAGAAGTGATGCTCCCCCTTTCAGTACCTGCTAGCTAAGTCCTGGACTGAGGCTCTGTAGTGCATGCCTAAAAATTGTTCTGGGACACACCTTCTGGAATTCTAGCAAGCGACTCTAACTACTGCCCTGTCACTTTGGCCTGTAAGAGTTTTACCTGAGGATTAACCGGTCGTTCTTTCACCATAATTTTTTTCTTCCGGAAATGGCATCACTGACATTTTACCCCTCCCCAGTACACAGCCTCAGCTCCCTAGCCTCATACCGAGGACTTTCTGGCCTCACCCAAGAATGATACCATTTGTTTTCCGGAGGGCAAGTATAACTTTCTATGCATCGTTTTATTTTTTATTTTTTTTTTCAACGTTTATTTATTTTTGGGACAGAGAGAGACAAAGCATGAACGGGGGAGGGGCAGAGAGAGAGGGAGACACAGAATCGGAAACAGGCTCCAGGCTCTGAGCCATCAGCCCAGAGCCCGATGCGGGGCTCGAACTCATGGACCGCGAGATCGTGACCTGGCTGAAGTCGGACACTTAACCGACTGCGCCACCCAGGCGCCCCCTATGCATCGTTTTAAATGTCTTATTTATTTTTGAGAGAGCACAAGCACAAGCGGAGAGAGAAAGGGGCAGAGGATCTGAAGCGGACTCTGTGCCAACAGCAGCAAGCCCCATGCGGGGCTTGAACTCACGAACCGCAAGCTCAGGACCTGAGTCCGGACAATCAATTGACTGAGCCACCCGGCTGCCCCCTTCTATTCATTTTTAAAAATTCTGCTCTCTGCCTCACAGTGTGTGTAGCAGTGCCTGGTGCATAGAGCTCGCTGTGAACACACAGGTGAAATGGAATTCTACTCCACGGTGAAAATTTCCCCAACGTTTCCAACCACTTGTAATTGGAGGGAAACAACCCCGTGGAGTCTCTTTGGACCTGCTAAGCACTTGCTATTACCCCATCTCCCTTAATCTTCAACGGCCCTGCAAAAGTATTCTTTGTCCCACGTTATAAAAGGAGAAACAGGTCCAAATGAATTTATGTGACTTGTCTAAAGTTACAAAGCTAGTAAATGCAGATTTACTATGACCGCAGTTGAAAGCCTGTTTTTCCCTGCGAGCGATGGCTTTGTTTATTTGTATCACTAATGTGTTATATCTCCCCAGCTGAAGCTTCACAGATAATTTCAGTTGAAAAAGAAATTCTGCTGCTGATTGCCGAGGACTTGAGCGGTGGACAAAAAGAACTGTGGGAGATCATAGGGATCGGGCAGTATTCGGGTTAAAAAGAACGGCCACTTACCAGCTCCTCTATGAGATTGACATAAAAGTTTCTCTGCCAAGAAGCAAGAATGTAGTCATGCACTGGGAGAACAACTTGCTGATGTTTATCTTTTAAGAAAACGGAGGTAAACGGAGGTTAACGAAAAGAATGTATCACAGGTTGAAGACAAACTACCATCTCAGAAAAGCTGAAACATAATTCACAAAATGGCCTTTATTTCACATTCATCAGCTTTGAACTAACTACACACCTTCTCTATTATCTCACAAGAAGATAAATAATTGGCCGCCTCTTCTCTCCATTAGAAGCTGCTGGACACTGTTGGTCTGTCTGGAATTGAGCAGATAATACCACCCCCATTGTATAGATGATGTTCAAAAAACTAAGTTTTTCTCCAAAAGATTCTTGTGCACCAATTATGGGCTGAACATTGCAACTAGCAGGTAACTCTGGATTTGGTGACTTCTTAAGATCCCTCTCAATCAATAGTCTATTCTTTTCTGTGACTAGTCTAAAGACGATCAGATTCTCCCAAAATTTATGAACCCATCTAAGGTCATTGGAAGAATCTATAAACCCATGAAGGGGAGACTTTTTTCTTTCATTTGTCCTCTGCTAAAACTATATTTCCAGCATTGTTGGGGCTAAGATTCTTCCCTTTAAGATCTACTTGTAACAGCATATTGATTGAGCATGATGAAACCCTTATAAGGGGTTTAGAAGCTCATTTTACCCATTCCTAGTCCTCTTTGTGACACCCATACTTAGATTTAACACCTCCAGTGATGAGGATTGCTCCTCTGCCTGTCCCATTTTAAGAAACTCTTCCTGGTATTTATTTAAAAACCATCTTCCAGTGACCTTTACCTATAAGTCATAACCCTTTGTTATTGAACCTGGAAGTATATGTCCAGATAGTTTTGAAAAATGACTCTATGGTATAATCATAAGCCCAGGGCAATACTAGTTTATAAGCGTTTCTCTGGTTTCCAATCTGGTTTAGGACGTGTCCCAGACTTTTCATTGTATGATGAGATTTTACTAGAACAGTTGCCTTAGAATAATTTGTGATTAGTTGGGTGGGCTTCCTCCCTCTTTGTTCTTCCAGCTCTACCACGGTCTCATCTAGCCATGGGTAAGGATGTACTCGCCGTGTACAGGGCTCTTATTCTCATCTGTGGCTAAATCTGAAAGACGACCAGTGATAAATCGTCTCTTCTCCTGATCCTTAGCACCTCCCTTTCAGAAACAGCTTGCTGATGAAATGAAGCCTGCTCAGACACGGGCCCTTGGGTGCTGCTGTCTCCTTCCAGTCTCAGATAGTTCTGGGAACAGTCAACACTCTACTGGTGCACAACTCAGTTGTACCGTGACGAGTGGCTGCAAAATACATGAAACCACCAGGTCACAGTCAGCAGGGGGACTGTGCATGAGAAACATGGTAATTTATAGTTTAGGTACATGTGGAATAAATGAAGGGAATAGAGGCAGAACAGCCCTGTCTGCGAAGCAGGACGAGAGTGGTTTGAACAGTTTAGGTACTGTTGTTTTATCATTTATTGTACAGTGTAAAATCTACAACTGTTTATTTTATTGCGTGACAATGTTCTTTTATTTTGCAATAAAGACTTTTAGCAGCAATACATTTTTTAAAAAAGGAAGCCTGTGTGTAGTTGAAGGATAAGAAGTGAATTTTGATGGCTCAAGAAAGTTAACGATGAACTTGTGCAAAATGTGTCTTACTTAACATTTACCCTCCGCCATGGGGCCTCAGGGGTGTAGCTGACTGCATGGAAACCAGAAGGCCAAGTCTGCTGGAGAGGCATCAGCAGTTACTTCAAAAGGTAGTATATAGTTTATAAAGACTGTGCTCTCTTTACAACCACAGAAAGTCCCCTTCGTATCATTCCAAGAGATACAACTTTTCATTTAGATCCAATGGCTATTCTATGTCACTTTCACTCTATTTTTTTTTTTTTTTTTTTTTTTTTTTTTGAGAGAGAGCACAAGCAAGGGAGCGGCAGAGGGAGAGGGAGAGAGAATCTCAATCAGGCTCCATGCCCAGTGAGGAGCCCAACACAGGGCTTGATCTCACGACCCCGAGCTCATGACCTGAACTGAAATCAAGAGTTGGACACTTAACCGACTGAGCCACCCAGGCACCCCGACTCGTGTTTTATTCCGAGATTTTTTGTTCCTGAATTCATACTCAAGCAACAGCTGTTAGTGTGTGGCATCGTGAACAACAGAAGAAATTCACAGTAAAATGTGGCGTATTGTGCCAGTGTCATCAGATTCTACAAATAAAAAAATTAGCTTATCCCAATTATGCTTCTTTTTCCCTTGGTTCAATGTAATCAAAGCCAACCTTGTAGAAATTCATTCTTTTGACAGTGTAACATTTGACATTATTGTGAATGTCAGAGAGTTAGCTAAAATGTTTGACATTGAAGATAAAATTACGTTTTGACAATGAGTACACAGCACAAATTTTGGTGAACCACAATGTTCTTAATAAATTAAGAAGCTCGTGAAGCAGAGAATTGGATATGATGCACAACATACCTCATAATTACATCCAAATAAGCTGTGATATTCTACCAAATGATATAGAAACTGTAGTGGTCAGGGGTGCCTGGGTCACTCAGTTGGTTAAGTGCCCGACTCTTGGTTTTGGCTCAGGTCTCGATCTCACGGTTCATGAGTTCAAGCCCTGCATCATGCTTGGAGTCTGCATGGGATTCTCTCTCTTCCTCTCTCTCTCTGCCCCTCCTATGCTCTTTCTCTCTCTCTCTGAAAATAAATAAATAAACTTTAAAAAAGTCTGTTAAAAAAAAAGAAACTGTAGTGGTGAAACTGTAAAACTGTGTTTTTAACTATACGGAGTAACTAAATTCCATAATTTTTTGACAACGCTGATTTTAAATTTTAAGGAGGTACTGTGGCATGGCAATATGTGTTTTCTTTCTTTGCTATTTGAATCAGCTTTTAAAAATGAGCTTTTGAAGAACTACTTTGTAAAGTTACCCAAGTGTCCTGCAGTAAAAAAAATACATATATATATACATATATATGTAAGATTATTATATATATATTACATATATATAAGATTTCTATAAACTGGAATTGAACTTTTCAAAATAAGTTGGAAATATTTAAGTCAAGTATTTGATGAATGGAACAGAAGAGTTCCATATACAAAGCATTTGAAGCTTTGTATATATCGTATTTACTGAACCGCTTTGAATATTTATGTTGAATATATTGAAAACAAACTTGCGAAGAGAAAGGCATTGACATGTATCCCTACAAAAACAAACAAGAAACTGATTGAATTAAATGGTGAGCGTTCAAGTAGTTTACATAATAATTTTTTAGATCTGCAGGCACTAAAAACATTAATGGTAGTCAGCAAGGAAGGATTTGCTTCGTGCCAGCTACTGAGCAAAGCACGTCATACGCTTTGTCTTTAATATTCCCAAGTATGAAGGAACAGTAATAGTAAAAAGGAACAGTAATAACAATGTTATTATCCTGGTTTTTTTCTTTTTTTTTGATGTGATTTTTGTTTGCTTTTTGTCTTTGTTTTTAGATGAAGAGTCTGAGCTGAAAAGAAAAGAACCACGTGAATTTATCCCAGATTATGGAGCCGCCGGCAAAGCCAAGGAGCTGATGCATTTCTCTGTGACTCCAGATCTGTGTCACAGCCATAACACCGCAGCGTAGCTTCGCCAGCCAGTAATGGCTCGGTCCTTTGAAACCTATGCTTCACCCCGACACTGTTACCAAACCTTAGTTTGCATTGTGTGTACTATAAAAAAAAGTACTCAAAGGTTTCCCAGGATTTATTTTCCAAATCCAAAAGTATATGGCCACATTAAACTTTTTATTGATTTGTGTTTAATTAAATGTGCTATCCCCTCCTGGTTAGAATCGCAATTCGCTTTTGGGAAGACAATAGAAGTTTCGTTGTTGTTGTTGTTGTTGTTGTTGTTGTTGTTTTTAACTCTTTCAATTTACAAATGAGGAATCTGGAACCCACAATGCTTCATGACATCCTCGAAGATACAATGCAAGCTGAAGGCAGAGCTGGGTCCGGAAGCCTTGAAGTTTAGCTCTCTCCCCTGGTACATTTCGCGACTTCAGGCGGACCTTTCCGCCTCCCCAGGAAAGTTTAGCATGAGTCTGAGTCGTCGCTCATAGCCACAGAGAACCCAACAGTGGTTTTGCAGGTGTGGAAAGATCTTATGGTCTCTGGGTGTTCAGGGACCAGAAAATTGTAGGGAAGTCAAGAATGGCCGCTCTAGCAAGAAAGAAACACTCTTGAGAGAGCGCGGACTGGAGGAAAATAGGCACACTGACGCTGCTTATACTTTTATTAAAGTCCATTGTTTCTGAGAGAACATTGTCATTTGCAGGAAGCAAAGAGTGTAGGTCTGAAAGTCTTCCCTGACTCACTTCCAGAGAAATGAAGAACAGGACCCGTGTGGCTCCCAGCCACCCATGCTAACAAGAGGTCTCCTCAAAGGCCCTTTCCCTGGGTGTTCAGTTGATATCATCAGCCTCAAGTGTCTCCAACGGGAACTGGCTGCTCCCAGAAATCTGTCAGCTGAGTGTTTGGAAGAAACTGAGAAATCCTTGAAAAACATGAAGGGATCAAAAGTACTTATTAAAGTATTTTCAAAAGAGCTCTGGGTTTAATAAGAAGCAAATGAGATCAGATAGAGAGGAATCTGGAGACTGGTTCTGGTGTGGAAAACTCCTTGTGGCAAAGACCAGAAGAAAGGAACATACCAACGGGAACAGAGCTTATTTGGAAGCAGGGTGTTAGTGTGCAAGTAAATTGCTCTGCCCTTGAACCTGGAGGAGTGTGCAGAAGTAAGCAATTACTTAAACAGACACATCTTTCCTGAGAGATCTGATCCAAGGAAAATAGTGAATTACAACAAAAATTGTAAGGAAAAGAGAGGAAACACCCAGTCTTCTCTCTTAACTGAGAGCCTTTTCATGTCTCCAGAAGACTTGCAACCTAGAGTCCGGACTTTATTTATGCATTAGTCAGTTGTTGGCACTCTAACGAGTTTCATTAAAAGAAAGTTCTAGAAAAAAATATGGATTTTCTTCTCTCACCAGCCAGCCAGCCAGCCAACCAGCCAACGAACCAACCAGACAAAACTACCTTCTATACACTTTTAGAGTAAAATGCAATTGAAACGCACGTTATTATGTAGAACAATTGTCCATGGAAAAGAACATCCATTCACTTAATAAACTCCAAATCATTGACTAGGCCAGAAACAGCCAATGCCCAGGGCTACACAAACACTGACGCATCAGAACTAGAGTAGATTTCTTCCATAGAAAATTAGAACCCTGTGAGTCTCAGCTCTCTGCACTCTTAGTGAAATTTGGAAAAAAGGCCAATTTGTAGGGCGATATTTATCTCTAAGGGATTGACCAAACTGATGCCGGCAATCTTCTCTTTTAAATTTCAGGTGTATAATTAATGAATATGGTCAACTACAACACTAAAAATTAAAAATACAGAGAAACACCTAAAACCTGATGTCCCCAGGATATGATGAGAGAGATACTTCATTCACAGCATGTAAGATCTTAAAGCGACATAATCACCTGGGCAAAAATGGCAGTATTTGCAAAAACTTGAATTTAAAAAGTTCATTCTCTTTGACGTAGTCATTCCAGTTTAGAAATGTAATCTAAGGAAACTATATACACACACAGTCTTAGCTACAGAATTCTTCACTGTAGCTTTGTTTTATTTTTATTTATTTTTTTAATGTTTATCTTTATTTTTGAGGCAGAAAAAGACAGAGCATAAGCGGGGGAGGGGCAAAGAGAGAGCGAGACACAGAATCAGAAGCAGGCTTCAGGCTCTGAGTTGTCAGCACAGAGCCCGACATGGGGCTCAAACTTGTCAACTGCAAGATCATGACCTGAGTTGGACGCTCAACCAACTGAGCCACCCAGGCGCCCCTGTAGCTTTGTTTTAAAAAGAAAAATAGGGGCTCCTGGGTGGCTCAGTCGGTTAGGCATCTGACTTCGGCTCAGGTCATGATCTTGAGGTTTGTGAGTTCGAGCCCCACGTCAGTCAGGCTCTGTGCTGACAGCTCAGAGTCTGCAGCCTGTTTCGGATTCTGTGTCTCCCTCTCTCTCTGCCCCTGCCCTGCTCATGCTCTGTCTCTCTGTCTCAAAAATAAAGAAACATTTAAAAAATTAAAAGAAAAAAACAAGAAATATAAAATTCAATAAAAGGGGATTGAGTAAGGAAACTATGGTGTATTCATTTGACAGCCATTGTTTGCAGCCATTAAATAACAGAATTTATGTATGTCATGAAATATATAAAAATAAATATATTTATATTTATATCACTAAAAGAAACTAGCTAGAAGATAATATCACCGTATCCAAAATTGGTAAACAATATTAAGTATATACATGCGTATACTGAAATTTGAATGAAACGTATTTAAGTATTTATGGCAGTTATCTCTGGGTGGTAGAATTACAAGGGCTTTTTAATTGTTTTCCTCTAGACTTCTATTTTCTAGATATTTGTATTTATAGCTGATATGTCTGATGCAGTATCCAACCTTCCCTTAAGAGCAAACAGCTGCTCTTTGGACACAGGTGACCTTCTGATTGGTCCAGGGGCAATTCTCTGACCCAACCATATCTCATCCTTGGGTTGGTTGGAGAACCTTGAGATGGCTTCATCTTTGAAAGGTGATGAGAGAAGGAAAAAAGAAGAGAGAGAGAGAGAGAGAAGAGAGAGAGAGACAGAGAGAGAGAGAGAGAGAGAGAGAGAGAGAGAGGGAGAGAGAAATTAGGAGAGATAGTTGGTCCCTAAAGCTGCCTCCATTCTCATTTTTAATTGTTTCCTAATGCCAATCAAAGAAAATATGCACCTTATAATCAACCTCCCTTTCTAAAGATGGCTGATGTGTTTCTTGCAAACAGCTACAAAAACACAACAATACCAGAAAAACAAATCTATCATAATTAAGAGAAAAGTTAAATTGCATTTTGAAATAAATCTGTAGCAGGATAATATGTTTTTATGCTTTGTCAATTATAAAAAGATAACTAGACACACTTTTATATTCTTGGCGTTCTGTCGAGCAAAGTGTCATTTTCTCAGAGAGTTAAAGTTACTTGCTATGTGTGCTTCTCTGTTTTTATAATTCTGAGCAAATGACAATGTTGCTTTCCTTGAAACCTGGATAAGATTTTCCTCGTACATGTAAGTCTTCATCTTAGAGAAGTTCACTCCATATTCCACCTTCAATGCAGTTTTCCTTATTTATTAGTCCTTATTGGTCAACATACCTTTCTGAGAATACACTTTTAGGAATGTTACTGGTCCTCAGTCCACTGTGTTTTGGAAACTCCGAGAATCCACCTGTCCTGCAAGCAGGGAATAATATATTAGAAGAGATTATTGAGTGGATGGATGGGTGGATGGATGGATGGATGGACAGATGGAAGAGACTGCAATATTAATCAAATGTGTTTTTAATGTCTAGGATATGCTTAGCACTGGGCCAGTCTCTGAGAAGCCATGTCAGTAAGAATCATGAATTCCATCTTTGAGAAGCTTAAAAGAATGTTATGTTGGACTGCAAGTCATTGTTAAGATCCTCCCTAAGAGCAATCTATCTTTATGAGTGGTTCATGCCCCGAAGGCAGGTTGGATCACTCTAAGATATGTGAAGCTCTGGAAAAATTTATCTATATAAATATAGATAACACCTGGAGTCCCCCAAATTAGTGTGTCAGCCCCATTCTGGAGGCCCGATCTCATGTGCTCCCACCAAAGAAATTCCACACCAGCCAGTGGGAGTGATCCACTTGCCATTTCAGCCTCTTGAGGCCCTGGGATGGCCCCATGGGTGACAAGTCTCAGAGCTTCTCACAGCCCCTGGTTGAACCTACAAACGGGATAGCAGGTTGACTGAGATCCATGTGGGTTTCTATCTGGGCAGGGAAAGTCTTGCCTGGAGCATTGTGGGCTCCACCTGTTCATAGGCAGTAGAAGGGGACTGGAAAATGTTGAGGGAGACGCTTCCAAGCACAGACCTCCATAAGACATGGGGCTTGAGGCAGGAACCCTTGTTTGCCAAGACTAATGGTGGTTCTAAAAGTAGGCATTTCTTTTTTTCCAAATGCCCTTCCCCTGGACTCACTGTTATTCATTTTGTCACAAATGCCCACGGTGTCCAAGGCACTAAACATAATAAGTAATCATCTTGGTAATGGAAAATTCCACCTCCTTACCTAGAGTCTGACAAGCCATCACTGAATTTCCAAACAGCTTACCATCAATGACAGAAGTCTAAATACATACATACTTATAGTTACCTTCCAAGGCTCCAAGCGCATTAAGGGAGAGAAATATGAACTCTTGCCCCTATATTCATACTTTAATATTTTCTTCTGTTGCCTGATCATCTGGTTTGTGTGGGTCATGAAGCTGATGAGCCGGATGGCTTTCTCCTTCTAAATGAAGAGCCGTCAACCAAATTAGAAGCACTGAAGTAAAAGCCAAGTAGTAAAGGCCACAGGCAGGAGTTAGAGCTGTTTGGACATGGAGGACAGAAGTGGGACGTGGGGAAAAGTGTGGACTCTTGTGCACCCGTGTCCCAGACACAAAGAGAAACCACCAACAAATGCCGAAAGGGTCCTTTTCCTGAAATACCCGGGGACATGGGGTAACTCAAGCAGTGTAGCTATAGGGCACAGGAGATGAAATGGAGTATGTATTCCATTGAAGGGCCATTCTCCTCCTTTGCCGGGGAGCAAAGCAGAACTTTTTTACAGGGAGGATCCATGAGCGGAAGTTCCATCTTGTGACTTAGCCACTTTGCAGGCACCGGCAGATGTACCCTCTGCACAGGTATCAGTGTCCTCGGAGTAAACACTGGCAGAGACGACAGTTCCAAGGAATTTGCAAGACATTTTGAGGACATCAGCTATTCCTAAGTGGGCTCCAGAGCAGAAAAACACAGCAGGTGCAGCATGGTTACTGTGGCTGACAGACATCAGCTTTTAATTATGCACAAGTTAATATAGTGTTTAATACCGATCAAAAGTCTTCCTCCACTTCCCAGGAAAACGTTTCTTAGAAAAGTGAAAAGAACTTGTTGTGCCTCTTTGAACAGATCGCTCGATCCTTTGGAGACTCATTTTCCTTATCACAGAGATAGTATGAGGACTAAATACACCCTGAAAGGCTGCTATGTCTTTTGTGTTACTAGTTACGTGTTCATTCTTTTCTGAGGGTCAACAGTTATCACTGTGTTCTTTGGGTACATGTGAGGGTACAGTATCCTAGTTTTTAAAAAATGTGGGCTTCTTTTCTGGATCTTTCTTCTGGTTGCCAGTTACGGTGGTGAGTAATTATGTGCAAATGCACGCTCTCCACTGAAAGTTGTAAAAGGCAGAAAACTCATTTCTTCAGCGCCCTTGAAAAGCTACAAGACACTAGTGCATGTCTGTGTGCCAGCAGTTTAGAAATGAAAATCTCCACATTCCTTGTGCCTGGTCTCATTAATTCTCCCCACCCCATTGGTGTTAAGGTTTTATAAATAAGCAAGACAGGATTGATTTGTTCCATTTCAGCAAACTGTAAAAGAAAACAGTCAAGAAATCACTCCCATCATCATCCCCCACTGCCTCCCCAGTGTGTTACTCTCTACAACTGGGCAAAAGCCTTTCCCAATTAGGTGAAAGATGATTTCATTTCAGTAATCTTTAGAGAAGTTATTTCTGGTTTGTGCAAACATGCCAAAATAATGCAGCAGGCCTCATAAAGAGTCCACCTTGATTTCTCTCTGGCTGTGGGAAAACTCAAGATGCAGGAAGACCTGATTACCATATTATGAGGATTTATGGTGTTTAGCTGCACCTATGTGGATGTAGCCTAGAGGAATAGAAGAAACATGGAGGGAAGAATCAGAACACCTCGGGGTGTTGCGGGGGGCGGGGGGGGGGGAGGCGCTTAAAGGTGTCTGGTTCTGGGTTTACAAACGTTTTTAGTAACATCCTGGAAATTCCAGGCAAAGGTTGCCTTTTGGCTACGGATAGGGAGAGGGGCAAGAATCTTCAGCCAGAGCAGATCTACTTTTGCAGATTTCACAGTTGAGGCTTCCATAGATGATCAGTTTCACCCACCAATATAATCTAAAAACCTGTTGTTACATTGGTGGTTTGAATTCTCCCTCTGACTTCTCAGCCGATTCGTTCTATCACCTCAACAGTTCCAGTGACGGGGGCCCCAAAGCACCGATCTTTGGACAGATGTTCCCTAAATTCCCTTTTAGCTCTATTAATCCATACCAATGTATGAATATAAACAGGAAATGCAATGGTGTGGACATAAATTGAAGCCTTTTGTCTAACATGACTCATCAACTCTACATAGCTACTCTTCTTCCTATAGCTACTGAGGGCAAAAACATTTTCAAATTTATTTTGTTTTAACATATTTTTTAAAACATGTGAAACTACACCCCCCCCTCCCCATCCTGCCTTTTGACACAGGGTGTTGCTTTTTCTCTTCAAGAGGGAAAACATTCACATCAGGATTGATTTAAATTTTTCCCCCTTTTAAATCATAAACAGTCCTGGTACAAGAAACAGTAGCTGTTATTGATTAAAAGTTCATTTGCCTTGCCTGGGCTGATGATTGATACTTGGAGGGGTGGAGGGGTGTTGGATTTTTGGCTGGGAGATTGGAAGTGGGGCAATTTTGTCACATTACCTGTTCTTTATACGAGTGTTAGTGTTGGAGGAAATTTAGGTCTGGGGAAAGAGCTTTTTTTTTCTCCCAAAAAGTTGGTCCAACTTTTTGTTTTATTTTGTTTCTTGCTATGCTGTGTTCATCAGCTTTAAGTAGCGGTAGTGCATACGAGCTTGCGAGAGCCTCTCTAAATGGGCTTTTAATGGTCTGTTGAATAAAGCAGCTACCAGTTCAGGAAATGCATGCATTTTATAGGTGCAGATTTTCAAAGCTTCTATTTGTGAGTGCCAGTTGAGAGGTGCCTTTGTATATGTTCTTCACAGACCCAGTACAGCAATAAAGACCACTTCTGGAAGCATTAAAAAACAAGGAATAAATTTTCTTGTCCCACTTATACTTCTAATGTCAAGAATAATAATTTTTGTGGTTAAAGAAAAAAAAAGTATCTTTCCTTTAGGAAAGTTATTTGAGCTCATCAGAAAATCATAATTTTATAGGAGCGTGGCAATTGAATTCATTGAATGCATTTGCCTGTGATATTTGTAATCAAGGCATAGGGTTTTCAAGAAAGTAAGAAGTGATTAGCAGTTATAACAGAATTCTTAGTGTTTAGTTTTCTAATTTGTATGTGTTATTAACATTATCTCTCTTTTAGTTTTTAACTGAAGCCAACATACACCATATCCTTGAACTTGTCAGTTAGTAGAACATCTGGAAGTAATAGTGATCTTTGCACAACACCATTTAATATTGACGTATTAAATTTAAAATAACAGAATATATAATATGATACCAGGTTTTATTAGATAGCAATAAAGGCAACAAGTAGCTGTAACCAAACATTTTTTTTTAATGTGGTGGGAAACCTTAGAATTGAAAGATACTCCATTAAATTTATTTTTCTGAAAAATTGGAAAGACTGTTATTTTTCATATTTAATGGCACAGCACCTTGGCTGAAACTGAAAAAATGGTATTTTGTGGAAGCATAGTTTGAGAACCAGTATCATAAATAGAGATGCATGGAAATTCTGAGGTTTCTAGAGATCTTATATATCACAAGTTGGACTTTTTCAAAGTTGATTTAAAATCCTCAGGACCGTCTAAGTCTGAAACCAAAGGGAAAAAAGCAAATTAAGAAAATGCTGATAAATTTGACTACTGCAAAATGTAGTCCTTTTAGTCTGCTACGTAAAACTAAAATTAAGAATATTTAAAAGGCAAAAAAGAGAAACTGGAAAACATATTTGCAGCATATATTATAATGTATTACAAAACTGAAAATCATGCGAGTTTGTATAATTCCGCAAGTGACCAACTAATACTCGGGAAGGTAGAAAACAGTGGTCAGAAAATACTAAACAATTTACAAAATAAGAAATACATAAAACAATATGCATAGCAAAAATGACCCAACGTTATTATTATCTTTTGACGCTTATTTATTTATATTTGAGAGAGAGAGAGGAAAAGCAGGAGAGGGGCAGAGAGAGAGGGGATGCAAAATCCAAAGCAGGATCCAGGTTCTGTGCTGTCTGCGCAGAGCCCAATGCAGGGCTTGAACCCAGGAACTGGGTGATCACAACCTTAGCCGAAGTCAGACGCTTAACTCACTGAGCCACCGAGGCACCTCCAAATTACTCAGTTACTGCTAATCAGAGGAATCCATATTAAAACAATGAAATAACATTTATTTCTATCAATCAGTGGATTTAGAAAAATGGATGCAGTCAGACCCTGCTATGTATGTTAGTATAATTTTTCGAAAAATAATGCAGTAACATCTATCAAAAGCTTTAAATTTTTTTTATACTTTTAATATAATCAACATTTCCACTTCCAAACATGGGTTACCATCTCCCAGTTTTTCCTTTACGTTAAGGCTTTTGTAGGACAGTCTGTGTATCATTATTTAAAATTGGAAAGATGGAAATAATCTCATTGCTTAATTCTAAAGGACAGGTTAAGTAAATCACGGGATAACATACTATCATACTATCATAACTAACATATCATACTATCAGGCCTTTAATTATTGTGTTATAAATGTTTCCTTATTGATATTAGTAGGTATTCATCATTTTAATGGGAAAAAAGCAAGTATCAAAGATACAGTATGCCATGATTTTATTTCTGTTAGATTATATGTGCGCAGGAAATGGCTGGAAGTTCATATATCACAGTGTCTATTTGTCATTCTATCTGGGTGGGTGGAATTATGTGTGTTTATTCTGTTTGTGTTTTAGTCTATGCAATTTTTTTTCTATAATGATGATGTGTGTCAGATTGAGGGAGAAAAAAAAATGTATTTTCCATCCTGCAGAAGCTATCTAAGGAGACCAAATGACATATCTAGCTTAAGACATGTTATTACCTCCAACAATCGTCTTTCTTTCTCTAAAAATAATCTCTCTTATGGATTCTTCCTCTTTAGAACACTTTTCACCCGTTTTATTCATGGGTCATCTCAGCTGGTGACGACTTTCATATTTCTCCAAGGGAACGTATAGTTTGTTTCTATGCAATAAACTCTTCCAATCACCAGTAATGAAATCAAATCACTCTAAATTAGGGTCTTTGGGAGGGAAAGGCCAAGTCAATGAATAGCTTTGTATGATTTGAATGAATCCCTGAAGAAATAAATCAGACTCTTGGCTTTTATCTTAGTCCCAGCCTTTGGAACAAGAATGTTAACTCAGCCAGCTTAATGCTTAGGAAAACAAAACAAAAACAAAACAAAACAAAACAAAACAAAAAAAAAAAAAGAAAAGAAAATGTTTAGGAAAACCAAAAAAGAAAACAAAACAAAACTTAAAAGTCTCAGTGTCCATAAAAGGATAAAGATACTCATTTGATCCCATTTTTTGAGCATCTACCCAAAAGAGCTTAGTATGGACTAAATATGTTTAAAATGAACATCAGGAACAAACTTAGAAGGGAAAAAAGGAGAAATAATGTCTGGATTTTAGAATTGAGAGACCCGAAGGGGTGAAATGCCAGGGGTTCACAGCTCAGCCCTGCATCTTACAAACTGTGAGAATATAAAGAATCCACTTAATCCTTCTGCAGGGAGGTAATACCAAAGTAAGGATGTTATGATTGTTAAGTGAAATGAAATACATCGTGCAGTAAACAATTAGTAAATATCAGTTTCCTTCATTCCCAGGAGAAGAGAAGAGGGCAGAGGAGGAGAAAGCAGGAAATCTCCCTCACCTCCAACCCTCATCTCCAGAATTTCAGGCACAGCCCTAGCAGTCTGGTGGGGGAAATAGATATGTGTATATATATATATATATATATATATATGTGTGTGTGTGTGTGTGTGTGTGTGTGTGTGTATGTTTGGAGGGAGGAATGGTGGGAACGAGGGGATATTTGAAGACAATTTAAACATCCATCTGAGGGGCGCCTGGGTGGCGCAGTTGGTTAAGCGTCCGACTTCAGCCAGGTCACGATCTCGCGGTCCGTGAGTTCGAGCCCCGCGTCAGGCTCTGGGCTGATGGCTCGGAGCCTGGAGCCTGTTTCCGATTCTGTGTCTCCCTCTCTCTCTGCCCCTCCCCCGTTCATGCTCTGTCTCTCTCTCTGTCCCCAAAATAAATAAACGTTGAAAAAAAAAATTTAAAAAAAAACATCCATCTGAGAATCGGAACAGCAGCAACAACAACAAAATCGATAGTCGTAAAAAACAGTAACAACTGAGATAAGACAGTGTCCCAGCCAGTGGTGGGCCCGGAACACACAGATCACTATTTTTGAGACTCATCAGGTTCTGTCCCTGCCCTGCCTCCTCCTGGATCATGCCGAGGCATCTCAGGTGTGCTGCTTAGTGCTTACCCTGGTTTTGCTATTTGCCATTTGTCAGTTGCTACTTGCCAAATGAGAAAACAATTGTTTTCCTCTCTTTACCCAGAACAATGCTATACAAACACAGAACGTGATCTTTAAAAATGCTTTGAGCTTTAGAGAAGGTAACACTTACACCCAAAATATTATCGGTGTTGCTGTTGTCGTGTGCAGCATGGTTGAAGGTGTTCAACCTTGGAACTTGGTATTCATCTTGGAACTCTGAAGCTGGAGAAAATTCCACCTCGCTTCCAGCCTAAGCGGGAAATAGTCTGGAGGAGAGGTGAAATTTTAGGAGCTCTTGAACCATGGTGAATGTGGAGGAAATTTGATTAAAAAAATAGTTTACGAAGGGCACGGTGGGGGCTGGTGATCGGGAAAATCGGAATGGACATGTGGTATGTACCTCGCACTGAGTGTGGTTTGAGAGAGTTGGTGTGAATCAGGAATATCATGAATGTGAAATACATCCACCACAAGGTCTGCTATTGTGGGTTTGAGTTTGGAATCCTGAAGTGTTTCTTTAGGATCAAAGCTTTGGCAGAGGGAGGTGGGCATGGGGACAGGTTCCAGTCTGGCCAGAAGCAAAAGCTCCACATTTTCCTCAGGAGACATGTAGTCTGAGAAAATACATTTGGTTGCTCTGAGTGTACGTGTTCACATTTATTTTGGAGTCCTTTTTGAAATTTCTGAAGTGAAAATGCCTGTACTCTGAAACAGGGCAATCATGACAGCTGTTAATTCTCTGACTCTCTGTCTCTGTCTCACACACACACACACACACACACACACACACACACACACACACTAACCAGTATTTACTCTTTGATGTTTTATTAGTGCCACTACTTTTGGGGGCACACAGTGAATTGGAAAGAGTCCTCCTGAGGTCCATTTGAAGCTCTCTGCCCAAACTCTCTGGAGGAAAGGAAGAGCCATGCCCCAGTGAATCTCAGCACATTTTTTTCTACCATAAGTCAGGTTAGTTTTATTTGAGGTCAAAACGGCAATTGAAGTAGGAAATATGCTCCTGGTATTTGGAGAAGGAGAAGGGTATCTGGGCAGACCCAGGCCGCTCTGGCCCAGGTGTCTTACTGTGTCCCAGGGCAGAGGTAGCACTGCCACTCCACTGCGTCACATGAAGAACACCCAATTGGGAAGGACAGCCCTGAGCGTTTGGGCCAGATGTTCACAGCATCTTGCACCTTCCCAGGAAATTGATTTTGGGATAAAGGCGAAGCAGATGACTGGCAAAGGCTCCCGTGATGGAAATTGAAAATGTCAGGGAACAAAAGACATAGGAAATAAGAGTTCCCTTTGGATGCAGCTCTCTTAGCAACATCCTGTTCCCAGCCATGAGCCCACCACTCGGCCGGAGGGAATGAAATCCAAAATGGAATTTGGCCCCATTTCCTCTGACCTCTTGAGGTAGCAGTGGAGAAGGATGGCTCCCCATTCCCCATCTCCCAGTCTCCCTTTTCTCCCTCCAAATGGATGACTTTAGGGGGAGCAAAGTCTCTCCTCGCCCACCAAGTGGCATAGAAGCCAATTCTTAGAGTAAGGTATTAGATGTTATTTATATCTGTAGCTCTACTCCCTAGCAATAAGTACTCAATAAATGTTTGTTCATTTTGTGTGTGTGTGTGTGTGTGTGTGTTTGGTGACGGTGGGGGGTGGGGGCGCGGTGATGGTTAAGATTTCTGGAGCACCTCCCCTGGGTCAGGGTGCCAGGCCCAGGGACATAGTTTTATGTGAGCTATCTCACTCACCTCTTCTACCGGTTCAACGAAGTAGGTCATCAGAACTTCTCAGAAAATGGAGGCACGTGGAAATTAATGTCATATTTGAGCTGTGAGGGGTTGGTGTTTGAATCGCGAACTGTCCACTCCAAAGAATGATCTCCTTCCATACTGTGGTGATGATTATATCCTCTCAGGCAATGCGTAGGCAGCACCATACTTGCAAGGTGTGAAGTTGGACAACATCCGCTATCGTATCAGTGTAGAAAAAGGTTCTCCAAACTCCAATTGTTCCCACATGTTGGCTGATAGACCAAATCGCTTCTAAGTTCTTTTCTGAAGGAATCCCTTGGACTCAAAATCAGGGCAGAGTCATGTTAAAGATTACTGAAATGGAGTCTTTGAATGTACTTCTAGCATTTCCCCTCACTGGATGTGATACTACGTGAATCGGGTTGCCCTTCAGAGCTTCAGTTTGCTCAGCAAACAGGAATATGTCCCATCACCCATACTCTCACCATGGAGAATGGTCTTAACTCAAGGATTAAATTAGATAGGCTTCGTGAGAGAATTTGAAATCCGCCAGATCGTTAAGGTCAGAGACACTGTCTTTTATCTTTGTAAACCCCAAAACACCTGGGAAAGTGCTCGACAGGTTTGTGAAATGGTTTGTCAACTGGTATAGCTTTACATTCAAATACAAGACTTCCATGTTTCTGGTTCAATTTAGATAGTTGTCACGGCAATCAGCGGTCTCTTCCTTTCCAGTGGCCTAGGGGAGGTGGCGGTAACTTAGAGGGCACTGGTTGTCTGGTGAACCTAAGGAGAGGGTTTGAGATAGTTAGAGTCGAGCCATCTGAAGGTGCACGGCTTCAGCAAAAAACCTAGAACCTAAGACTAACATGGGTAGCAGGCTGCCCACCTTCAAGGACACATATGTACTTGAACAACAAACATATCAATGATGACCAATGTTGACCGATCACAACCAGATCCTCCGAATGTTACAGAAAGAAGAGTTCTTGAATGATACCAGAGAAGTGGGAGATTTCCTCTGCGGTTATCAACATGGCAAAGACCTGGATTTTGATTTTCTACCATCCTGACTGGAACATATTAAATTAGATTTAAAGAAACAAATGTGTGTGACACTTAATTGCCATGGCATTAAGAATTAAAGTTCATACTTGTTAGAAAGGCCATAACATAACTTTTGACCTAAGAGTTGGTTATGTAGCCCATATAAAATTTGTGTAAGTGACTTACCACCACATGAAGACGCTTCCTAATTAATAAATGTGGCTGTACGAAGCCTTTTGGGAAGCTCTGGTAGAAAACACTCCCATAGATCATTCAGAAGCTTCTTAATTTTTTTTTATGTTTATTTATTTTTGAGAGAGAGAGAGAGCATGTGTGTGGGAGGGGCAGAGAGAGAGAGAGGAGACAAGAGTCCGAAGCAGGCTCCAGGCTCTGAGCTGTCAGCACAGAGCCCTATGTGGGGATCGAACCCGCGACCGCAAGATCATGACATGAGCCGAAGTCGGACACTCAACCGACTGAGCCACCCAGGCACCCCCAGAAGCTCCTTTAAATCCTGTTTATATTCATGTTATTGTTTAGGCTTTATGCATGTAAATTGACCTGAGCCACACAACAACCGCACAAGGTAGATGATAATATTACCATTTTACAGATCATGGAAGACGAGCGACAAAGACAATAATCCAATAATCAACCTTCTATATTTAACAGTGGTCCAGAAAAGCTGTGTGTGTTCCCACGGACTAACAGTTATTGATTCTGAATGCACAGCTCATGTGACAGGTGTCTTGGCAAACAGGAAATGGATGACAGAGCCTTCTAATAACTGTGTAATTTTAAGAGGCAGATCAAGAAGACATGAGTATTGGATGGGGAGCAGATGGCTTTCATATTTCTTTACTATGTAGTACACAGTGAAGAGAATGCAGAGTCCACTTGGGTGATGGAAAACCAAAGTTTCCTGGCATGTCTAACACTTACGACTCTCCCCTTCTGCTTAGGGAAAACACAAAACACATCACAAGCACTAATTGAACAAGCACTCTTGAGGTCTGATCATCAAATTATCTTCAAGAGGTTGGAGAGAGAGAGAGAGAGAGAGTGAGAGAGAGAGAGCATAAAAAAAGAAAGAAAAAAAGTATTAGAACAAAGACCAACAGCAATATTTTGTTCTTTGTTCCCATAGTCTCATCATAGCTGAATCAAGTTGCATGCATATATTAACTCTGAAAGATGTGAAGGATAACCTTCTTGATTCTGACAGCTGGTGTTGCACAGCAACTGGGGTCATGGATTACACAGCCTTACTGGATATATTGTCAAAATGTTTTGGTTAAGGAGAATAAAAAATCAACAGCTCTCCCTTCAAGCCTTGTCTACCCTAAAATACTTTGCAACAAAATTAAGTAATACATCCATCAAATCATGTGATTTTTCAGTCAGCTTCTCCTGTCCATTCTGCACACTTTTCTTCTGCCCTTGATTGTTGCCACAGCATCAGAACCACCCACCCTTCCAGCTTCATTTACAGCAGCCTCCACTGGGCCTAGGTATTTTGATTACAACCACAGATTGACTGACCTCCCATCCTCCCATTTTCCTTCCAGGGACACTTGTGGTTTAAGCTAAATACCATGCCGCTCTAACCACTTAAAACAGAGCCACTGATTAAGACACAGCTATAACAATTGGATGCAAAGCTCCTGTTCTGAGAGTGACCAACATCCTGTGCCCTGACAAACAGCCAGTCCAAACACACTGGAGGCTAAATGGAGCTTTGGTGGAAGAGTGGTTAATTGTGTGTTGGTTCCCATGGACAGAGTCCATGTTTCCATGTGTCATTTCCAGACTATCCAAGAGGAATTATAGGAGAGGCCAGATGAAAGGCTTGGTATGAGTGATAAATAGGGGTGAGAAAAGTGGAGACTAGTTGGGTTATATGAACTCCTGAGAAGGTTATTCGTGGACATTGAAGCTGGGCATTGTGCCCTACATGGCTTGGATGTAAGCTGTCCTTGCTTGGATGCCTGAAGTCCTATCTTCATAGGTTCAATGTTAGGTTCCAATTCCTCATCACAAAGCTTTATTTGATCTATTTTGGTTTCTATTTGACTACAGATGTTTATTGAGCACCTTCTATGTGCCGGGTACTAAATGCCAGAAATAAGAAACGAACAAGACAGATAAGGTCTCTGCCTGGTTTGCATCCCATTGGTGGAAACAGAAAATGGACAAGTAAACAAGGTTACTTGGGATCATGGTAAGTGCTATGAGGAAAAATAAAGGAATTAGACAGGGAGAGATGCAAAAGAGTAACTGGGATACTAGAAATCCCCTTTAAATTAGGTGTTCAAGAAATGCCTTCCATAGTGGAAAGTGCAGGAAATCGTGAGAAGAGACGGAGCCAGTGACAGGAAGATCTGGGGGCGGGAGATCACAGAAAGCATTCGGAGGGAGGGGGGAGAACTACACGAGACAGTCGTAAGGTAGGAACTTAGGGTTTGTGTGTCCTAAAGGAAGCCATGTGACTGAAGCATCCTGAAGAGAGAAGAGAGAAGACCAGAGGAGGTTGGGGAGGCCAAGAGAAGCTACATCATGAAGGACTATAGGCCATGGGAAAGAGTTAAGATTTTACTCCAAACACATTTTGCTTTCTTCACTTCAACTCAGTGGTCCATTCTCCTAAGTTTGCATTGACGGTTTGATCGCTACATTAGGGATATCCAATCCTAATCTTTGGCCAATACCAAATTGAATTATAAGTATATAGCATTGAACTGTAAGTATGTAGATTGGAAACCATTCACTAATGGCTCTTTCCATTAAGCTTTTTATGGCAAGGATCTGTTCTCTCATTTGGCATGTCCCACTCAATAGCTTCTCATTGTTTACCATTCTGCTTTGGCAGAAAATAGACATTAATTCGAGAGAATGGCTTTTGGAGATAGATTTTACTTTTGTCAGTTATCGATGATGGAAAAACTATAAAGGATGTCTTTCTGAAAAGGGGCAGGTGATACCTCTCTTAGCCTGTTGTTAGATCTAAACGAACAGTTTTATGTGAGAGAAAAAAATTGAGATTCCAACTCAGACTTTCTAAGTTTTAAGTCTAAGTTTACTAAGAAACTGTGTGTTAAGTAAGGCTATGCACCTGCAGTGAAATACTGAGTAAAATCAAAGACTCAAGCCTGGAACTAGTTTTCCCAAAAATGTACACTGAACAGTTTCCGCTACATGATTTTACAGGAGTATCCATAATCTGCCATTTCCCAGGCATCTGGGCTCATGAATATTCAGACAGGTAGAGTGCTGAATACTTTATTGAATGATGACATCTGGCACTCCTGGATTAAGTGATGCTTCTAGTCCTAGGAGAAATAACGTAGGTTACTACTAAGCATACTCGTTTTTATATAGAGTTCACTTATTAATGAAAAAATACATTCTCTATCAGTTCAATGAATTTTTTCTAGGCAATAACCTTGTACAGGATGTGCTAAGGTCTAGAGAAATACGAAGTTCCATATTTACAACCTTGTACCTGGTATTCACTAGTTTTGTTTTGTTTTTTTTTTTAGGAAGTTTTGTTTTTAAGCCCCAGGTACTATTCAAGATACTGAGTCTACTTGTGTCTCTGAGAAATTTTATGACCTTGTTTGATAAGCTGCAATAAACCTACTTTAATAAAAATCTGAAACTCTAGGATCTAAGTGTTAAATTGGCCCCAAGGAAATTTCTGGAAATGTATGGGGCCATGGTAAACTGTAGACCCCAGCTCAAGACTGTTTGACCAAGGACCCTTGGGGATTATTAATGTGTGTGAAAATCTTTTATACATTTTGTCTTTCCATTTCTAAGGCACAACAACTACAGGCATAGATTGTAGGCAAAGTATATTTACATTTCTTAAATCCGTGTTTCCAATTCCAAACTATTCATTCAGATCCTGTTGGTGGTGGCGAAAGGAATCCCTAGACTTGGACATTCCTTGCTTTAAAGTGTAGGGTATTGTATATTTCCCCAATATTTGTGCCTTACTGCTCCTTTGAGAACACAGATTCTCTGCACTGATGCTTCATTTCTTCACTAGCAACCCCCACATCAGATCTTAATGGTCATGGTGCCCACTATACATAAGTCTTTTCTCTAAAAATATCAAATTGTCCAGAACTGATAGCTTTCATGGAAAGTCCATTACTTTGTTACTTCTGGCAGGCACATGTGTTTTCCTTTGGCTGGCCAGGCTAGTGGTGTTTCCAGCAGCGTGGATAACTGGCGACCCCGTGTAGTTCCTTCTCTTAAGCCTGTCAAAGTCTTGTCTGACACAGGTAAACTGGACATGACTGTATAAACATACCAGGGCATTTGGTGACACCTCTAAACTGTGACACCTTGCCAGAAAGTCTCCCTAGCATGTCAGTGAGTGGTTAAAGCTTTCTGGGTCCAGTACAGTGCTTCACCACAAGATAAGATTTCTGCAAGCAGAACTTTGTCTTCAAGGTTTACATTTTGCTTAAAACTTAAGCTCCAAAAACTTCAGGTCAAATTCCATTGCCATTGATTTTCCCCTTGCCATTCAGGGTTGGACAGTCCCCAAGGGTTCCTTCTGGAACCTTGAGCCCATTACTTTCCAGTTGCGTTTCTGCCCTTTTCACTTCTCAGCCGTAAGTGTGTTTATCCTGACTCATATACTACCTTTCCCTTCCAGAACACGTTTAAATAAAATTGTAAATAGGGATCCAAGTTGCTTTTTCATTTCACATTCCACGGAATTGTATAGAACACCCTCCATACTCTTGTATAGAACTGCCCTCGGGGAAGGACTCATTGGCTTTCCACGTTCTGCTGAAGCTGATGGTCAAAGCATGGGAAAGTTAGACATTTGCCCTGTAAAATAATCCTCCAGTACTTGTTGTGCTGTCCTCTCATTTCTATCATGCTAAGCATTCTATTTAAAATATATCTTTGTGGGGAGCCTGCGCGGCTCAGTTGGTTACGCGTCCAACTCTTGATCGCAGCTCAAGTCGTGATCTCATGGTTGGTGAGTTCCGGCCCCACATTGGACTCTGCGCTTACAGCATGGAGCCTGCTTGGAATTCTCTCTCCCTCTCTCTGCCCCTACCCACTCGTGCTCTCACTCTCACTCTCAAAATAAATAAATAAACGTTAAAAAATTAAAAAATATATATACTCCGTTGTTTTCCTCCAGAGGAAAACTCTCATAAAGTAACGACCACAGTTTTCACTCAGCACCTTGCCTCTCCTCTTGGTGGACTCTCAATTAGTGTGTGTTGAATTGAATTGAAAACCAGTTACATGAACTGGTTAGGTTTAACCTGGTCTTAGAACACAGCCTGATTAGTTGATAGCTCTTCTCCTTAAATTTTCTATTTTCGGGTACTCTTTGTATTTTTCAAGTCTGAAACTTTTAAACACAAGGGCCTAAAGAATTTCATCCATAGCCACAGTGGCTGAAGTGTTTTAATTCCAAGGTAAAAATATGTACTGCCTCATCTGTAGCCTGCATATAGATTTATGTTTGGATCTTCAAGATAAATTTGCCTTCTAAAAGATCACCTAGGATAATGGAAGAGAAGCTTCCATCTATCTTTACTAAAAATAAAACCTCCGGTCTTAATGGAACACAAGATGTCTCCCTTGCACGAGATATAATGCAGCTGGGGTAGAATTCTCTGATGGGTTTTTAGCGAAAAATGCCCTAGTCTCCTTCTCATTCCCTGAAGCACTGGGTAGCTGCCAACTCATTCAGAATCTGTAGGCATCTGGTAAAGCTCTGGTTTGATTGCCTCGGTCAGGTTGGATAGAAGTAGACCCAGACATTGCTCTTCTAGACATGGCTTCTCTGTTATTGCCTTGAAGTTTATCCACTCTGTAAGCTCAATCACCTTGAAAATTACCCTTAGTTTTCCATCACTCACATTACCTTAGTCAGTTTCTTAGCTACTTGGATTTTGTGTGGAATATTTATCAAATTAAATCACACCGATGGGCCCTGGGATCCATGAACTATAAATACATTTATAGTTAATCATCCGACTAAATTCTTTCCCGAGATGAAAAAAAAATATATATCAAAAAGGCCATCTTCTAGGAGTTTCCAGATTGTAAAAATGCAGATCTTGTCTGCGTTGTGATATGCCTCTAACAGGGATCTGTCTAGCCTCAAGTGGGAGAAAGAGCTTTAGAGAAAAGTGGTAGCCCTTGGTTATCAAAAGGTTAAGTGTGACTTTGGTGCCTTTGGGGGGGGGGTATTCTTTTTTTTTTTTTTTGTCAGGATTAAGCATAAGCAGAGGTAATTTTGGAGTTAATCAGATTTCAAAGCATGTAGAATTTTTAAGTCTGCATATGTATATACCATAACAATGCTTTATTAATAGATTCTTGATCATACCACTTATTAGTGGAAGTGTCTTCATGGATAAGTGGACAAAGATTGATTTGAATCGATTTGTTTATTCACAAAAAGAGAAAGGCTTCATGTTTTCATATCTTTTATCTGTGAACAACTTTCAGACCCTTAAAATGGTCTATGAACATGTCCAACTCAATACCTTTCAACTTGGAAAACTCAAAAAATATGTGAGAACTTATAAATGATGACAGAGCCCAAGTGAGGGTTTTAAAATAAGTAAATGATGCATAAAATTACAGAATTGTACAAATGTTTTATAAGAAGACATACCATTGCCCAAATACCATCCACCTATACACACTCCTCACAGAATCTCCTGCGGGCTCTCAGAAAGTAGTAAGACAAGCTTTGTGCTGGAGAAACACACAAGAGACACAGGAGGTGATGATGGTCCCAGACACCAGGTGGAAGTCTAAAAGGTAGATGAGCTTCAGAACTTTCTTTTAACAGAGGTTCTCAGAATAACAGAAACTTAGATGGCTTTCCTACATCCCCAGGGCTCCCAGTGGATTCTCTTTCACAGCTGCCTGATACTGGTCATGTTGAGCAGGAGCCCCAGCTTTAGAATAACAGAATAGTAGTAGACAGGTGTCACTTAGCCATATGTTATCTCCTGTCTTATTCTTTCATCGTGTGGTGTATTATTATTCCTGTGTTATTGTGGTCACAGCAGCTAGAATATGTGGTTTGTGGGCAAGGATGAGAAAACACCACTTTTAGGGCTAAAAGTGAAATATATTATCTCATGTAACCAAATGCTGAAGCCAGGGGTTTGAATTCTATCAGCCTCCCTCCCCTCCACCTTTTACTCTCTCCTTTTCTGTCTTTGCTTCTTTTCCTGCATGCCAGTCCTGTGCTAGCTCTAAACATGGCTTCTGCAGCTCCCAGGCTCGCATCTCAGCTTTGACATCAGAGCAGAATTGAATCAAATGGTAATTTCTGTATTTGTAGTAAAAACACAACGCCATGTTCAATTCCCCCTAAGAGTGGTTGCATCTTAAAAAACATCAGTCCATAGATTAAATGTCAACACAGAGTTCCTGTATTTTAAAACATAAAAGAGATTTTTTTCAGTTAACTTGTCCAAATAAAATATGAATGTCAGTAATAATATAGGAATCAGGCAAATGAAAACCTCATATACTTCAGGTGAGAATGTAAAGTGTCACAACCACTTTGGAGACCTGGATTTGCAGTTTCTTAAAAAGTTAAACATATATTTATCATAAAATCTCATTTTTTCACCCCTAGGCATTTGTCCAAGAAACATGAAAGCATGTGTTCATAGAAATATAGGTATACCAATAATCCGAGAAATCTTATATGTAACAGTGTAAAACTGGAAAAAGCCCAAATGTTCCTCAACAGGCGGATGGATAAACAAATTGTGGTATAGCCATACAATGGGATACTACTAAGGAATAAAAAGGAATGAACTGTTGATTCATACTACAACATAGATGAATCACAAAATAATTATACTCAGTGAAGGAAATCAGACAGAAGAAAAGTACATATTGTATGATTCTACTTATTTAAAGGGAGAGAAAGCAAACTCATCTATAGTGACAGAAAACAGATCAATGTTTGCCTGGAGGGAGTAGGAGTGTGGAATAAAGAAGAGCAGAAGGGAGAGATTATAATGGAGCTTAAGAAAATATTTGGTAGTGGGGCACCTGAGTACCTCAGTCGGTTGAGCATCCGACTTCGGCTCGGGTCAAGGTCTCGTGGTTGGTGAGTTCAAGCCCCACGTCAGGCTCTGTGCTGGCAGCTCAGAGCCTGGAGCCTGCTTGGGATTCTGTGTGTGTGTGTGTCTCTCTCTGCCCCTCCCCTGCTTGCTCTCTCCCTGTCTCTTTCAAAAATAAGTAAACATTGTAAAAAAAAAAAAAAGGAAATACTTGGTAGTGATGGGCATGTTCGTTATCTTCATTGCAGTGATGGTTTTATGTTGCTTATATTTGAAAATATTTCAGATCATACATTTTAAGTATATACATTTATTGCAGGTCAATTAAACTAAAATAAAGCTGTTAAAAATTTTGTAGAAGTCAACTAAAGTAACACTTCAGGAAAAAAAGTATAGTAATAAAGGCTTACAGTAGAAATGAAGGAAGGCCTCAACTCAACAATCAAGGCTTCCACAATAAGAAACTAGAAATGAATATAACAAATAAAGCGCAAAACAAGCAGAAGAAAGAATATAATTAGGAAAAACATTAATGAAATTGAAAAGATAAATACAATAAAGTTAATAAAAAACCAAAAGCTTGTTGCTTGAAAAGACCAATAAAATTCGTAAACTTCTAGCTAGATTGATCAAGGGAAAAAAAATGGTCAAATGTCTATTAAGGTAATTGAACCAGACATTGTAAACCTTCTCCCAAAACCTTCATGCCCAGATGTCTTTACAATTGAATTCTATCAAGTAGCTATGGAATAAATAATATAACTTCTAGAAAAAAATCTCCAAAAAAAGAAAGGAAGAGGAAGGAACACTTCCTAACTCACTTTTATGGGTCAACATTACCCTGATACCAAAACCAAAAGACATTTCAAAAAAAAAAAAGGGGGGGGGGAAACTACAGATCTATATCCCTTGTGAACATTGATGTGAAAATCTTTGACAAAATTTTAACAAGTGGAATTCAGTAATAAAATTAATATGTCATGATCAAAGTAGTTTCTTCTCAGGAATTCAAGGTTTGCTCAACATTCAAAAATTAATAAAGGTAATTCACCATATCAACAAACTAAAAAGAAAAAAGCATATAATTATATCTCTCGATGAAGAAAACTCTTCTCAACATTCAATATCTTTCTTTATTGATTAAAAAAATCTCAACAAAATGGGAATGGAAGAGCATGTCCTTAAAATAATAAGGGGTCTCTAAGGAGAACCTTCAGCTAACATCATGCTTAATGGTAAAAGTATGGTAAATGCTTTTTCCCTAAGACCAATAACAAAACAAAAGTGTCTACTGTCATCACTTGCCCTCAACATTGTACTGTAGATTCTAAAACTACGGGGCTTCTTAACATCGGCACTACTGGCATTTTGGGCCTAATAACCCTTTGTTGGCTCAATATCTTGTACATTGTAGGATGTTTAGCAGCACTCCTTGCCTCTTACCCAATAGACATCACTAGCATGTTCTCCAGTTTTGTCAACCAGAATGTCTCCAGACATTGCCATATGTCCTCTGAGGTGGGAACAAAATTCATCCCACTTGGAGAATCATAATTCTAGACAAGTGTATATGGAACAGGAAGGAAGGAAGGAAGGAAGGAGGAAAAAAAGAAAGAAAACAGATTGGAAAGAAAGAAGTAAAACTGTATTTATTAGAAGCCAACACATGATTGTTTATGAAGAAAATACTCAGAAATTGCCAACAAAGAGGTAAAAGATACTAGTGAATGAGCTTGGTAAAGCTGTGAAATACAAAGTCAATATAAAAAATCAATTTTATTTCTGTATATTAGAAATATATAATTAAAAAGTGATACTTAAAATCATTATTACAATAACATTAAAAGCCTTAAATACTTAAGGATAAATTTAAGAAAATATGTGCAAGATTTGTATATTGGGAGCTACAGCACTAAAAGTTTAAAAGTTAAAAACTAAAGTTAAGGGGTGCCTGGGTGGCTTGGTCGGTTAAGCATCCGACTTCGGCTCAGGTCATGATCTCACGGTCCATTAGTTCGAGCCCTGCGTCGGGCTCTGTGCTGACAGCTCAGAGCCTGGAGCCTGTTTCAGATTCTGTGTCTCCCTCTCTCTCTACCCCTCCCCTGTTCATGCTCTGTCTCTGTCTCAAAAATAAATAAATGTTAAAAAAAAAATTAAAAAAAACCCCTAAAGTTAAAAAGACCTAAATAAATAGGAGATCTACCATTTTCATGGATCAGAAGACTTGTTAATAAATGTCAATTCTTCCCAAATTGATCTAAAAAATCAACTGCAAACCCAGTCAAAATAGCTTTTTTTTCTTTGGCATAAATTTAAAAGCTAATTCTAACATGTATACAGAAATTCAGAGGACCTAAAATAGCTCCCCAATAAATATTTTATTTTATTTTTTATTTTTTTTAACGTTTATTTATTTTTGAGACAGAGAGAGACAGAGCATGACGGGGGAGGGCCAGAGAGAGAGGGAAACACAGAATCTGAAACAGGCTCCAGGCTCTGAGCTGTCAGCACAGAGCCCCATGCGGGGCTCGAACTCACAGACAGCGAGATCATGATCTGAGCCTAAGTCGGAAGCCCAACCGACCGAGCCACCCAGGCACCGCCCCAATAAATATTTTAAATAGAAAAATCAAGTTGGAGGACTTATACTCCCTGTTTTTAATCCTATAAAGCTATATTAATCAAGATATAATGGTGTTGGCAAAAGGATAGACATATAGATCAATAGGACAGAATATAGAACCCAGAAAATAGATACACACACATATTTGTTCAATGTTTTATGATAACGGTGCCAAGGTATTTCAATGGGTAAAGTATATTTTTAATAAAAAAATAGTGCTAGAACAATTAGATATTAACCTTTAAAAAGATGAAACTTGACCCTTACTTTTGCCATACAGAAAAATCAACTCAAAATTGATTGTAGACTTCACGGTACTAAAACTAAGATCCTTTTGGAGGAACATAGAAGCAAATATTTGTGACCTTCAGCTAAATGAAGATATCCTAGATTGGACAAAAAAAAATCTGCAAATGATACAAAACAATTGATACAGTGGAGTCCAACAAAACTAACTTTGCTCATTAAAAATAGTATTACAGAAATGAAATGGAAAGCCACAGACTAGGGGGAAATATTGCCAAAACACGTAACTGACAAAGAATCTACGCAAAATAAAAAAGAACATGTACATCTCAGTACCGAAAAGACGGACAACATAAAAATATAAGTAAAACATTTTAAAGCCCACGCACCAGAGTAGATATGTAGATGACAAATAAGCACAGAAAAATGTGCTCAAGATCATCAGGGTAACATAAATAAAACCATAATAAGATATCAACACATACGCATTAGTATGGCAAAAATGTAAAAAACTGACCCTACCAAATGTTGGCAAGGATATGTACACAAGCAATTGGTGCTCATATACATTGCCAGATATCCCACGCATTCCACTCTATGTTTTTGCACAAGAGAAATAAAAACAAAAGTCCACTACAAAACTTGTACTCAAATGTTTACTGCAGTTTATTTATAAGAGCCCCAAACTGGAAACAACTCAGATTTCTATCAACTAGAAATATTTTTAATCAGACCTAATTTTGAAAAACAAACAAACACATTCAGACCTGATTGGAAAGCCTGTAATCACATGTTTTTCTCAACTTTTAGAGTCATAGCCAGATGTCTTCATCGTCAATTAAAAAGTTCTGATTTTTACTAAAACTTAGAAGACACTCTTCTAGGATCTATTAGTACCTCTCTTATAAAGGGAAGAAGAATGAGGCTCCATGAGTTTCATTCTTAGTAACCGCCGTGCACACAGCATAATGCTAAAAGCAACTTTAAGAAGGGCCTCCAGAGCTCTTATGAGCTGCCAATTGGGTATATTACAACCAAGATCAAGAGGACAATAAGGAACAGGAAAGGAGGCTTAAAAAAAAAAAAATCTAAGGCCTTCTATGTCAGACCAGACTTCCCAAGGTCCTGGCACCAAGTGCCATTTATGAGGCCATTCAGGGCACTGGAAATGAGAATGTCCTTAGATGGGACAACCAAAGTCAAAATCCTGTAAGCCATACCCCTTGTGCCCTTGTGTGGAGACAGTCACTGGAAGATCTGAATGCTCTCGGGGACCTCAATCTGCGAGGGCTCAGATAACCAGTGTCCCTGACAGGAACGAATGGGGCCCCGGCTCTTCATGTTAGCTCCCCTGAACCAACCAAACCCAGAGCCTTCGGTAATTCTGGAAATAGAAGGAACACTGGTTGATTTCCTTCTTGACACTGGAGCCACATTTTCTATCCTCCTTTGCACTCCCGGCCAACCAACCAAATGCAGCTCAACAATTAGAGGCATCTCCAGAAGACCTGTGACTAAATTTTTCTCTTAGCCACCAGGGTGCATATGGGGAGACATTTTTTTTCCACATTCTTTTTTTTTGATAATGCCAGAGAGCCCCACTCCCTTGCTACGAAAAGACATTAGGACTGAATTAGGGACTATAGAACCACTAGCTCCAGGATGGATAAACAATTGCCTAAATATATAGTAATCTGGACACTGAAGATCAATCTTTCCTTGAAGGAAAATTACATATGCCTCATGGAGTTGTTCCTGTGCAAACTGGATGGCCAAAGGAAGATTCGAGGATTGAGAACCAAACACTAGTTCAAAAGCTTACTTATTCTAAGCAACAATAGCACAAGATCCAAATAAATATGGAAGAGGGAGGAAAAGCTACAGTGAAATTTAAAAAATAAATGACCAGATAGGTCAGAGACTTTTTGAATGGCTACAATGCATCTTTCCTTCCCATGGTGTGACCACCTCCCTAGGAGGCATTGCATTTGGAATATTAATGCTCGCTGGTCTAATATTCTTTTTGTATGTCACTCGTAGAAGTTGTTGCATATGCCAGAAAAATAAGAAAATTTTGCTAGCCCAGACATTCCAAATACCCTCCCATTATTTCGGACCTCTGGATCGACATCTGACCCTGCCCTGACTGGCATACCCCTGTCAAAGCCCCCTTGCAGCAGGAAGCAGTTAAGATCAGTCTTCCTCCCAATTCCTAATGGCAGTTAGGAGTCACGTGTTCAAAGGGGGGGTGGGGAATGTAACAGGAAAAGATGGGATTCAGTAGGCAGAGAGGGAAAGGTTAGGACTTGAGGTCCTAGGTGGGAAAACACACACACACATTTTGGAACAACGCTGGGAGATTCTGACAACAGTGAACCCCTTCAGGGGTAAGATTCCTCTTAAGAAACAAATGTCTGTGCCTTGGTCCCAAATAACCTATAAGTGAAAATGGAATCAACTTAGAAAAGAAGAGGAGGGGTTGTGAGAAGTAAGGGAGATGATATATTTTCAGAAATACCATAAAAGCTGTACTGTCTAGTTAACAATAGGTTTACAACCTATTGGAAATATTTACAATCCCCCACCCCCACCCCATGGAGTCCCAAACCCTTAGACACTTCATTCCCTGGTACTTCTTCCCCTCTCCATTTTGTAGGCTTATTTTTTCACGGGCTCTGCAATGAGCATGTGCCAAAGAACTGAAGTCTCTGTGTCACCTCAGGGAATGCACTTTTGTTCCAATCAGACTACTTTTTGGCCTTACGTGGGCCTAGGCGACTTCCAGGTAAGGCTGTAACCTCTGTAATACTCAGCCAATGAGGAATTAGGGGACCGACTTCACGCTGGGAGACAAATTGCCTGCTGTAACTGCCATCAGAAACCTGCTCTTGCAAAGACGTTGATTAAAGCCTTACTTCACTGTGGGGGTGGGGAGAAGCCTCCAAATAAATGCAAACTCCGTTTAGTTTATTTTCATTTTTTTTAATCGAAGTGTAGTTGACATATAATATTAGATTAGTTTCAGGTGTACAACATCATGATTCAACAGTTATATACAGCATGAAATGCTCACCACAATAGTATATTATAGTATTACTGACTGTATTCCTTATGCTGGACTTTTCATCCCCGTGACTTACTGATTTTATAACTGAAAGCTTGTCCTTCTTTTTAAATTTTTTTTTAATGTTTATTTATTTTTGAGACGGAGAGACACAGCATGAGCAGGGAAGGGGCAGAGAGAGAGGGAGACACAGAATGTGAAGCAGGCTCCAGGCTCTGAGCTGTCAGCACAGAGCCCGACGTGGAGCTCGAACCCACGAACTGTGAGATCATGACCTGAGCCGAAGTCGGACGCTTAACCGACTGAGCCACCCAGGCGCCCTGGAAGCTTGTCCTTCTTAATCGTCTTCACCGTTTCGCCCGCTCCACCTCCCTTCCCCCTTGACAACCTTACCAGTTTTTTTCTGTATATTAACGAATCTGTTTCTCTATTTTATAACCTTTCTTCCCCATTTTTCTTTCTACATGTCTTGAAAGGAGGGAACCTTTCCAAGGGGACACTTACTCCCTGGGCTCTGCAGAGAAACCCCAGCTTATATGACAAGGTTTGAGTCACCGCTACCCCATGTCCTGGCTGGTGCACCACAGTTCAGCAGCATTTTCTGGAATCATTTTGATGAGAAGCCAATTAGAAAAAAAAAAAAAAAAAAAAAACCATGAGAACCATTTGGGAAGCAAACTTTTCCTTTGATGTGTGTTAGTATGAAAACCCAGTATCTGGCATGGGCAATGTTCAATCTTTGAACACACACACACACACACACACACACACACACACACACTTCTCTTAGTACAAAGTTGTCACTTGAGCAAAAATCTTTTATTTTTAGCTCATCCAATGATGAGAAGCTATTTGGCACAGACTTAATAAAACCCTCGTATAAAAGTGCCAGAACTTGCATACAGAGTGTAACTTGAGGAGTTATCTTGATCCTCAGAGAGCCATCCAGCTTTCCAGAAGGAGGCCAGTAAAAAGTGGGGAGGGGTAAGGCTAAATTGAGAATGCTGAAGGGGAAGTCGGTGCTTGTAAATATGCCTTCAAATTTTGCTTTGGAGTTCCGTCTTTACATATGTCCAAGATTGGGCTCAAGACTGGGCTGCTGGTGTCACAGTGAAATCTTGAGATCTCTGGAACTCCTTTGTTCAGAAGTAGGTATATTTGGGCTACAAGGAGAGGAAAGCTAGTAATACACGTGAAAAAGTGATAGAGCATATTAACTTAATACACTGTATTCATTAAATCTAATAAAAGCATTGATAATTCAAATCCTTCAATAATCCCAAGTGTTCATTTTATTGGTAAATCCCTACCGTTTTCCATGTAGTCTTTCAGAAGAAAGTGTTGTAAGTTTTTCTTCTTTAAGTTAAAAAGTGTCCAGGGGTGCCTGGGTGGCTCGGTGGGTTAAGCGTCAGACTTCAGCTCAGGTCATGATCTCCCTGTTGGGGGTTTGAGCCCCATATCGGGCTCTGTGCTGACAGCTCGGATCCTGGGGCCTCCTTCGGATTCTGTGTCTCCCTCCCTCTCTGCCCCTCCCCCCTCATCCTGTCTCTCTGTCTCTCAAAAGTAAATAAACATTAAAAACAATGGTTTTAAAAAGCGTCCAACAGAAGGGAGAAAGGAAAAAAACAGATTTCTGGGAAAAACTGACACACACTTGGAAAACTTACTTCTGAACAATTAAGAATTGGATCCATTCCTATGAAAGTGGAACAAAAATATCAACCAATCCACGTGGGCTACTCGGCCTAAAATGTGCTCTAAACAGCAACATGTATTCCCTGTGTTTCCCTTCGTGCCCTACCTGCAGTCTGGAGAGAGACCCATACACTCTACGTTGGAAATCTCCTTTGCATTCCACACAACCTTCGTTCAAATTCCCTTTGAAGAAGAAAAGTCACAACTGAAGAGCAATCCCGGCCCTAACCTCTCCTCAAAAGGTAAGTGGTCTCCTAGTAGCCTGCAGACCAGCAGGGCCTGATCCAGTCGATACCTCGGTTATTCGACGACCCTCGGAGAGGAGAAGACAGTCTGGAAATCAGACCTTGTGTGTCGTTGTAAGACAGAGCCTGAGGCTGAGTATGTCACACAGTACCAAGGACAGAAGGCACAGTATAAATGAGCTTGAAGGGGCAACTGGACTTTCAATTGCCTGGTGAGAAATGACTAATTAAAATGAAAAAAAAAAAAAAAAAGAGGAAAGGGTTCTCAGATTACATATACAGTAGGCCCTGGAACAAGGTTTGAGCTGGGCAGGCCCACTTATATGCAGATTTATTTTCAATAAATACAGTACAGTACAGGACTGTAAATATATTTTTTCTTGCTTATCTTCTTCATAAGTCTTTTCAGTAGCTTATTTTATTGTAAGGATACAGTATATAATACGTGCACCATACAAAATATGGGTTAATCGACTGTTTATTAGGCTATTAGTACAGTCAAGTTTGGGGGGAGTCAAAAGTTGTATGTGGATTTTTGACTGCATGGGGGGTCAGCAGCCCTAGCTGCCTCATTGTTCCAGGGTCAGCTGGGAAGTATTCTCACCTACCAGGGAGATTCAATTGCTACTAAGGCCTAATAGGTAATGATGGATAGCCAGGGTGTATCCTTCCTCAGAAGCAGGAATAAACTGAAATGTAGTCTTGTTGAAGCCAAGTTGAGAGATGGCTTACTGTTCCTGCTTCAACAGGCATGTCTCAAATCTCATCATTAGGGGGCAGGAGGCTATGAATAGTTTGATTTCTAGCAAAAGTCTCATATGTGAATTTTCCCTCACCTCCTTATTGCCACAAAACTCTGGCTAGCTAGACTTTGGAGCACACACAAAATATACCTTTTAAAATGTGTGTTTTGGGGCGTCTGGGTGGCTCAGTCACATGATGGCCCGACTCTTGATGTCAGCTCAGGTCAGGATCCCACGGTTCATGAGTTCAAGCCCCACGTCAGGCTCCACGCTGTCGCTGTTGGCACTGAGCTTGGGATTCTCTCTCTCTCCCTCTCTCTTTGCCCCCCCCCCCCCCGCTTGCACTCTCTCTTACTCTCAAAATAAATAAACTTTTTAAAAAAATGTGTGTTTTGTTCCAATTTAAATGTGCTTAAATAACACTAACTGATCTTGGTAGAAAAGCTTTGAATTAGAGAAATATCTGAATTAAATTTATTTTAGAAGTGGAGTTTTTATAACTTTTCTGTACTTAACATATTTGAAGTTAGGCTAACAATATGTTGCTAAAGTGGCACTCAAGGGACCAATTTAGTGAATGCAGAAAACGATTTTAATTATGCATGCCAAATATTTATATTTAGATTGCAGCTGTAAATTGTTTGGAAGTCTTTTTCACTTAAATAGCTTAAAAATTGTATTTGCAATCTTTATAAAAGCCAAAGATTTATTTAACAAGCTCTTCCTTCTCACCCCATGAAACTTAAACTATGTAAGTTCCTGCCCAATGAGTCATCAATTATAAATGAAGGTATTCTAAAATTTCCTTAAATAACAACTCTAAGGATTATGCTCCGTGTGCTTTAATTAAGTCTTGTACCTTGACTGTGCAAAGCTGGAGCCTACATTAAATATCCTCTGTCACGGTCATTTCCTATAAAAATTTAAAGCCTGCCTATCTTCATCATTCCTAGTCCCCTTTCCCACTGCTACTTTTCTCTTTAACATTTATCACTATCTAACATACCATACCGTTTATTTTTCTTGTTTGTTTATTGTTTGTCTCCCGCCCTTGACTATAAGCTCCATGAGGACAGGATTCCTTGCTTGTTCACTGCTATATCCCTAACACCTAGTGAGAGGTGCCAGGAACATAATATTTACTCAACAAATCATTAAACAAATGAATAAGTGAGATGTGTCTGAGTTTTGACATCTTTTCATACAGAACTACAGACACTTATTTATTAGGCACATATCAGGTTTACTACTCGCTGTGTTCCACTGAACGACAGGAGAGAATTCTGCCATAAACAAGCCAAGTCTTTTCCCTCACCAAGGATGTTGCCTGTGTGAGTAAACAAAAATCCAAGACCATTACAGAAGAGGGGAAAGTGGCTGACCATACCTGAAGGTGGAGATTGTTGAGGAATATTTCCATGTTAACCTTAATATGCGTTAAATCTTAAAGGAAGAGTATGACAGCATTCCACGTAGAGGCAATTACAAATTAAAACATCTTTCTCGGGAGACATCACTAGAAATAGTTGGGGGTTATGTAGCTTTTCAAATTTTATTCAATCAACTGCCCCACTACAAGCCTAAAATTTGGTCATCCCACCCTTCATCTTATCCCTTTATTTAGTTACCTTGATCGTTTCTTTCCCAAACCAGTCCCCCATAATGCAATTAATTACCTTCTCCAGTTAACTGTGAGCATGCATGCGTGATGCATGCACGCACACACATTCATGCACAGAATCCAAGGGTTTTTGTGTTAAATTCTTTGACATTTTTAACACACAAAAATAGCAGATAGATTTCTCTCTGCAAATCTGAAAGTTTGATTTTTTTTTTTTTTAAAAAGCTTTTTTATTACTTTGGAGAAGATGATAAGCTTCCCCCTCGCTCTTTGGTTTCCAATGTGATAAAACTTCACTAAACTGAAAAGGTACCACACTGCTTTAAATTATAAGAAGAAACCTTGGGGTACCTGGGTGGCTCAGTTGGTTAGGCGTCTGACTTTGGCTCAGGTCATGATCTCACAGTTTGTGAGTGTGAGCCCCATGTCAGGCTCTGTGCTGACAGCTCAGAGCCTGGAGCCTGCTTCCAATTCTGTCTCCCTCTCTCTCTGACCCTCCCCCACTTACACTCTGTCTCTGTCTGTCTCTCTCTCAAGAATAAATAAACATTAAAAAAATTTTTTTTAAATAATAAGAAGAAACCAGAAAGACAACAGACAGATGACTTTCCTCTAATCTGAATTGTCTTGGAAAAACAAAGGTGATACAAGGAACCTCACAATCAACCTACGCCTGCTGATGGACCCTGTTCGGCTAGCCATGATAATAGGTCCCAGCCTCTGGCCAGGAACTTTGCCTAGCCTATGAAAATCAAAGTCATGGATCTTGTGTGCCTTTCATGAGTATTAAGCACTGTGATCATGTTTCATAAAAAATGTTTTGAAGGGAATTTTCTAGGTAACCAGAAAGCAACCATTTATTTGGTAAAAATAAGAACATGGCATAATTTCTAATTCCAGACCATATTTCACTGGCCCAGATCCTCTCCATAGAGATTTGGAATGATACCAATTCTGGTTTTCTTGATTGTCGTGACTTCGGGGAGCTTCTCTGCCATGGGCCACTTGAAAAAGATGAAAGAGGAAAATATTTGAGGTTCACACTTTATAAGAATGAAAACTTTTAATGTTTGCTTAAATTGTGGAACTGATTAAATGATACTATTATCCCTGTCCTACACCAAACAAAAGAACACCCTGTGAGGGCTAAAAATTTGAGCCAATAATCTAGGACTTTTACAAGTGTATATAAGAATAGGAAAAAAAAAAAAGGCAGCAGCTATTCACCTTTATTAAAATAATGGAAGAGGGGCACTTGGGTGGCTCAGTTGGTTAGGGGTCCAACTCTTGATCTCAGCTCAGGTCTTGATCTCGGGGTTGTGAGTTCAAGACCCACCCTGGGCTGTGCATTGGGTATGGAGCCTACATTCAAAAAAAAATAATGGATGAATTAATTCTGGCTGAAAATAATAGACTCAAAAATGGACTATCTCAGGCAGATTTCTGTGTTCTGTGAGATTCCCTAAAGTCACAGGAACTGCTGAGTGGTCAATCAATGCCAGTTCCACACCCTCTGAGCTTTCTCAATAAAAGGGAGGAGTAATGTTCCAAGTTATTTTGTGTGCCCTTGGGTCTGAATAAGTTTGGAACTAAGAATAATCTTTATGGATATAATATATCTCAAATGTATGAGTGGCAATCTGTGTTTGTTTGTTTTTTAAATTTTTTAAAAATGTTTTATTTATTTTTGAGACAGAGAGAGACAGAGCATGAGTGGCGGAGGGGCAGAGCGAGAGGGAGACACAGAATCCGAAGCAGCTCCTGGCTCTGAGATGTCAGCACAGAGCCCGACGCGGGGCTCAGGCTCGTCAACCGTGAGATCATGACTTGAGCCGAAGTCGGACGCCCAGCCGACTGAGCCACCCAGGCGCCCATGTTTGTTTTGTTTTTTAAACTCTGTGTATGCATAACATACACACAAAACCCAAAGGAGTTTTCATTATCTCCTTGTTCATTTCCCCTTAACACTAGGCTGAAATTGATGGCTTACATGAAGCAGTGGGTATCATGGAAGCTGGTGGGACAGATGTCTGTTTCTTCAAACCCTACAGCTTGCCTAACACATAGTGAGAAGCTGTTTAGTATGTGATGAGATGCTCTGAGACGATCATATGGGACTGAGGTGCTTCCAAATATGCTAGCAGTTATACAAGTGTGAGAGTTGCAGGGTAGACCATATAAATAATCATTCCACTCTTGCCTGGAGCCACTTGAAGAGTAGTCATTCTATCAGATATCTTGCTTTTGTATCTAGCATCCATTCAACCACCTTTGTTCACAGAATTTCACATGGAATGAGTCTATCAGTAGGGCTTGAGAAAAAGAGCAAGGGAGAGAAAAAGAAATTCTCTTTGTTGCTGGATATAAATCTGGAGCCAACTAGACTTGGAGCTATGTGCAAACTTGTCATCTCATGGAGCCTAATAGTGAAGCCACTCCTCAAAAGGTAAAACTGAAAAATGCAGAGCAATGTAGGTCAACTGGCATCTGTTGAGTCCTTGGGGACAGCTGTATCTAAAGCTTGGTTCTACCCTTACTTTTCGCTTAGGAGAACCAAAAACTTCCCACTATTCCCTCCCCCAACCTTTTTTATTCTTTTTTTCTTTCTTTCTTTTCTTTTCTTTTTGGCTGACACCAAATATAGTTAGGTTTTCCATCATTGCACAAGAAGGAGCTGATACAGATGGAGAATAACTAAATTGTCAAGATCTATTCCAAAATTAAAGTTCCCAATGTTCTGAGGATAATTACATTATAAACTGGGTGTGGTGTGTTTCACAGGCAAAATTGAAATCTGAAATAAAAGTAATCTAAAACATCAATTAAACTGGAGGATACATTTTTTGCATAATTTCTTATTGCCTTTTCCCAATGTACCCCATTTTTCTGAAAGTTTTTTATCTCCTAAAATGCATTTGTTAAGCTTGTTTGCAAATTTATTTATTTAAATTCAAGTTAGTTTACATACAGTGTGGTATTGGTTTCAGGAGTAGAACATAGTGATTCATCATTTACATATAACACCCCGTGCTCATCCCAACACGTGCTCTCCTTAACACCCATCACCCATTTATCCCACCCCCCCCCCACCCACCTCCCATCCAGCAACTCTCAGTTTGTTCTCTGTATTTGAGTCTTATACGGTTTAACTCCCTCCCTGTGTTTATCTTATTGTTACTTCCCTTCCCCTATGTTCATCTGTTTTTCTTATATTCCACATAGGAGTAAAATCATATGATATTTGTCTTTCTCTGACTGACTAATTTCGTTTAGCATAATACACTCTAGTTCCATCCACTCTGTTGCACATGGCAAGATTTCATTCTTTTTGGTTGTTGTGCCAAATGACACGTTACATAAAGGGTTAGTGTCCCAAATCTTTAGAGAACTTATCAAACTCAACACCCCCCCAAACAAATAATACAGTGAAGAAATGGGCAGGATACATCAATAGATATTTTCCCAAAGAGGATATATATATATATATATATATATATATATATATATATATATATATATAATTTTTTTTTAAATTTATATATGAAATTTATTGTCAAATTGGTTTCCATACAACACCCAGTGCTCATCCCAAAAGGTGCCCTCCTCAATACCCATCACCCACCCTCCCCTCCCTCCCACCCCCCATCAACCCTCAGTTTGTTCTCAGTTTTTAACAGTCTCTTATGCTTTGGCTCTCTCCCACTCTAACCTCTTTTTTTTTTTTTTCCTTCCCCTCCCCCATGGGTTCCTGTTAAGTTTCTCAGGATCCACATAAGAGTGAAACCATATGGTATCTGTCTTTCTCTGTATGGCTTATTTCACTTAGCATCACACTCTCCAGTTCCATCCACGTTGCTACAAAAGGCCATATTTCATTTTTTCTCATTGCCACGTAGTATTCCATAGTGTATATAAACCACAATTTCTTTATCCATTCCTCAGTTGATGGACATTTAGGCTCTTTCCATAATTTGGCTATTGTTGAGAGTGCTGCTATGAACATTGGGGTACAAGTGCCCCTATGCATCAGTGCTCCTGTGTCCCTTGGATAAATTCCTAGCAGTGCTATTGCTGGGTCATAGGGTAGGTCTATTTTTAATTTTCTGAGGAACCTCCACACTGCTTTCCAGAGCGGCTGCACCAATTTGCATTCCCACCAACAGTGCAAGAGGGTTCCCGTTTCTCCACATCCACTCCAGCATCTATAGTCTCCTGATTTGTTCATTTTGGCCACTCTGACTAGCGTGAGGTGATACCTGAGTGTGGTTTTGATTTGTATTTCCCTGATAAGGAACGACGCTGAACATCTTTTCATGTGCCTGTTGGCCATCCGGATGTCTTCTTTAGAGAAGTGTCTATTCATGTTTTCTGCCCATTTCTTCACTGGGTTATTTGCTTTTCGGGTGTGGAGTTTGGTGAGCTCTTTATAGATTTTGGAGACTAGCCCTTTGTCCGATATGTCATTTGCAAATATCTTTTCCCATTCCGTTGGGTGCCTTTTAGTTTTGTTGGTTGTTTCCTTTGCTGTGCAGAAGCTTTTTATCTTCATAAGGTCCCAGTAATTCACTTCTGCTTTTAATTCCCTTGCCTTTGGGGATGTGTCGAGTAAGAGATTGCTACGGCTGAGGTCAGAGAGGTCTTTTCCTGCTTTCTCCTCTAGGGTTTTGATGGTTTCCTGTCTCACATTCAGGTCCTTTATCCATTTTGAGTTTATTTTTGTGAATGGTGTGAGAAAGTGGTCTAGTTTCAACCTTCTGCATGTTGCTGTCCAGTTCTCCCAGCACCATTTGTTAAAGAGACTGTCTTTTTTTCCATTGGATGTTCTTTCCTGCTTTGTCAAAGATGAGTTGGCCATACGTTTGTGGGTCTAGTTCTGGGGTTTCTATTCTATTCCATTGGTCTATGTGTCTGTTTTTGTGCCAGCAAAGAGGATATATTTTTAAAACCCTACAGGTGTTCCACTATTGGCACTATTTTGTAAGATAGATGGATGGATAAATAGGTAGATAGATAGAGATTACGGAGGTGTGAGGTGGTGCTACTGTTTCTGTGATGTTTGTAGCCCTTGGAGAGATGATTTCATATGGTATAAATCTCCTTTTCTTTATAAAACATGGAGTATTGTCTTGAAGCCACTGGACTTGAGGGTATTGTGAATGCTTTCATTCTCATGATGTCTAAATCACATGTTTCTCCTTTCTAGATTATAGTGGCATACTGTAATAGTACAACCTCTTAATAAGAGGTGCTAAGTATCACTTTGGCTGATAGATTGCTTTAGCATTTATGGGTACACTGAAATTTAGAACTACACAGAGAAAATCTGTAGTGGGTGGTGACCTTTCAGGGGTAGTGTTGAAATCTGGTTCATGATTAAAGCAGGGTGTGGTTAAGAAGGTCAGGGATGGAAAAATTCTCTTTTGGCAACTTGGTAGAGATGTGGGGTTAAACTGTTGAGACAACCACAAAAATCTGTTGCCAGAAGAGAAAAATAAAAACTCTAACAGCAGCTTTAAGCTACGCCAGGCACTGTGTTAAGTGCTTTCTGTGTGATCTCATTCAATTCTAAAAGCGATGTAGATTTCATATTACTCTGCACATGTTACAGATGAGGAAGTGAAAGCAGAGAGGTTAAATAATTTGTCCAAAGTTTCACAGATAACCAGTGGTGAAGGCTAGGTTTGAATGCAGGTCTATCCAACTCCTAGCCTCATGCTCCTACCAACTAAAGGATAGCTCATTCCCACAGGCACTTTGCTGATCTTGAGCAGATCTATAAACCCTTCTCTGCTCCCTTGTGTACACAGGATTTTGTTTTACTCCGATAATTCTCATATCAAAATTTCCTGTTGGAAAGCAACATGCATGAAATATTGACTCACAACCATGGAAAGGTGTTTCATTTTCCCTAGAAATTTCCTTCTCTGCTCCTCAGTCTGGATTACCACAAAAATTTTTTTTGCACCTGCCTTTGAATTAAAGTAAAATAAACACCATTTAGTTTTTTAAAGCATAAAATCTCAGTGTTCTTTCCTAACTCTGTCAAGGAGTTGAATATTTTCAGAGCCTCTAAAATTTAAAGAATACAGAAATAGGATCTGTCCTGGCTTAGCATGCATCTTTAGATGTGTTTTGGAAATCACTGTCTGTTTCTCAAAGTCTGCTGATAAGATCACTATTTAAGAGGAGTAACTTTCTAGAAGAAATTCACCCTCATAGCTACTGTGGGATGGGTTAAATGATGCTTGAACCTGTCTGAGGAATGGCAAATGCACATGTTTGTAAGAGTCTCATACAGGATACTTGGGGATCTAATTTTATCTCTAACAGACACACATTCTTAATCTAGGCAAATACTGGTTAATATTGAGGTGTCCAGAAAGAAGTCAGCAGCCTGGGCAAATGGAATGAATTTAATTAAGGTTTCATATTGATTCGTGTCGATTGATTTCTTTTTCCGTTATTGTTTAAATTTTTAAAGCACCTCTAAACACTGGGTTTTTTTTTTTTTTTTTAGATTAAGACTTGAGGATATGGAAGTTTACCACTTCTCAGAATTAAAAAGAAAGTTAACAACCATAGTCATTTTGAGCGAGATAGGCTTACTGTTGCTGACCATTCAGTTATCATGCACGAGTCACTTATCTTTCCATTCACACATGTCCATTTATTTATATTAAAATTTTTTTTTAACATTTATTCATTTTTGAGAGATAGGGGGAGACAGAGTGTGAGCGGGGGAGGAACAGAGAGAGAGGGAGACATAGAATCTGAAGCAGCTCCAGGCTCTGAGCTGTCAGCACAGAGCCCGACGTGGGGCTCCAACTCACGGACTGCGAGATCATGACCTGAGCTGAAATCTGGCGCTCAGCCAACTGAGCCACCCAGGTGTCCCCATAAATGCCCGTTTAGAGCCTAGCAGTAGTTTCCTAAAACTAGTACATGCTTTGAACCTAAGACTTTTGGAAACAAACTTCTCTCAAACATCTAAATACCTGGAACAAAAGTAAGAGGCAGCTTTTAAAGACTTGAAAATAAAGGTAGTTGCAAGGTATTTGAGGAAGGGTAGCTCTGATGTTGGACAAAGTAGAATCAGTTCTAGTAATTCCCAACCAGGTGAATGGCATGCAGCCCACTTCTAAGAACATGTGACTGGAGAACATTCCCTAACTGGCCAAAGCTGCCATGCTGGTAGGCGAGAGTACTTCATTTATCATCCAACTCTGGCCATATTATGTAAAGCTGTACCAGCCCAGAGGGCTATCACCATGCCCTGCACGAAGCCCATGGGAAGTCTGGCATGGTTGCCACGATAATCCTCCTGGCAGAGCAATAGAAATCCTATCACTATTGTTAAATAGTGCTGGAGTCTGGGCTGCCTTTACTCCCAGGAGTCGTTTTCACGTTTCTTAGAGAGGCTCCTTTAAAACTTTTAAAAAGAGGTTTAAGGGGTTAGACTTAAGAAGAGAAATAGTTGATAAGGGATTCATCGCATTAGTTTGAGACCATACTCTGACATACTTGATACAAAATCCAGTCTTCAGGAGAAAGATATAGCTGGGAACATAGGGCACAGAGGAGTCAGACCTATCCTGAAAGTGTTTAAACCAAGGGCGAAAGCTTTTAGTCTCATCACTCCATTCCTCTTAAAAAATGAAAAGAGAGAGAGAAAGGGAGAGGAAAATGTGATGTACTAAAGCCATGTGCCAGGAAATGACCAGCTTTACGATAATAGATTATTCTATTCTAGGCAGCCTTCTCAGAAACTGAGAACAACAGTATCTGACCCGTGGCAGGCACACAAAACGACTGCCCGGCTCTCTGCAGTGAATCATCCACCATTCACTCAACAAGTAGATGCTTCAGTACTGTTTATTGGTGGATCATTAATTACATTTCCAACAGGATTTTCAAATGAAGAGTCTGGACAGAAGTCATTGATTGAGGCTTCCTTTAGGGAAAGGAACGATGGAAAAAAAAATCCAAACAAATAAAGCAGAGAAATTGGAGTTCCCGTTAGATGACCTTAAACATATGGATCCAGAGTTTAGTCAATGCATTTGGGAAAGAAAAAGCAAAAGGAGAATCTGCTGTAGAATTTTGTTTTTTGCAGTCTAGACCTTTTCAGTCACCACAAAAGAGCTTCCTCTTATCCATGCTTAGTGCAAATCAGCATCATATTAATGGACTGAGTTGCCCCCCTTTGGTGTGGATAGCTCTGCAGGACTTGGAAAAGGAGTATAAACAGGAGGGGCTGTGACATGCCAGGGGCTGAGCAGAATCTTTGTAAATATATATTTACATGCAGAATTTCTGTTGAAGACACAGGGCTATTTGGGATAAAGGAGGAGAAGTTGGACCTCTACCTCAAACTCAAAACAAGATCTCTTTCAAACTCCAAAAATATTTGGCTCAACATGCTCTTTCTTAAACACTCTGGATTTCGAGATTGGGTCTGCCAGGCCATCAACAACAGTGATTAAGTATCTACTGGGTACAGTTTACTAATGAGTTCAGGGTTCTAGGAGGAGTTAGAAAGAAAGCAAATATCTTGTCCTTGTCCCTTGAGAGCTTATGGCCCAATAAAAAAAGGACTACCACATAATTGCTTACAAGAAATGCTACACTACAGCAGGTTTTCAGCCAAATTGCTAAAAAACATTTCCAAAGCTATTTGGTCAGCATGCATGTTGGCAGAATCTTTCCTTTCAAGGATCCCTCCCTGCCTGCTCTGTGTCTTCCACCGACTCTTACATGGCACAGTCGGGCGCCATGTGCTCCAGGACGCCACCCATAGGACGTACCCATGCACTGGCAGAGCAGGGCCAAAAGCTGTTGTGTCCCTTACTGGATATTCATGATATCTTCCTGGCTGGGAGATGTCATTACTGCACCACCAGTATAAGGACTTTCTGGCTGGAGGAAGTCAAATGAAGTTGCTATTAACTTCTAACTGAGCCTGGAACCCAATACAGCATTGCTGATAATTGTGCTTTCTAATTATTTGCACATGACCACAGCCATGTCAGTGTGCAGATGGAATAGAAGATTTTCGGCACCAGTTTTTTTTTTCCTGTCTTGTTTTTAACACCCAATTTGTTTGCTGGTTACTTTAGTCAAGTTAACTTGGACTAAGGAGAATAGAGAAGGCCGTGACTATGCAGAAAAAGAAAACTTGTGACTCACGGCACGTGTCCCAGAATCTTACATTTGGGTGGGACATCATAATTATTTGAACCAGACTCTTCTATCTTCAGTTGGGGTCCACTCCAGATCACTGAAGCTTTTCTTCTTACTATAGATATGCATATATCTTTACACATTTTTGTGTATGTATATATCTGTGTGTGTGTGTGTGTGTGTGTGTGTGTGTGTGTGTGGTACATGTATATACAATTGGGGTGGACAATTACATTAAATAGTGTGTGCACTCTGCATGTATATACAGTTGTGGTAGATTGTTGGTAGCTCCTAATGAAGCCTGCCTCCCCCTCTTGTATTCATGCCTGTGGATAGGCCCCACCCACATTGATTCTGGGCTCGTTGAGGCAAAATCAAGCAGGATGCAGACAGAGGCTTGATAACCACTGGCACATCGGGACTTATTATCTTGGGATGTTTGCTGTTGGAGCCCTGAGCCACAGTGTAAAGCAGTCTAGTCCGCCAGGGAGACCCCCGGAGAGAGAAAGATGCCTAGTCAGCTCTCTTTGTAGCAGTGATCATGTTGAGGGCTGCCCCCCCGCCCCCGTGTGAGTAAAGAAGTACTCTTAAACAGCTCAGCCCCTGTCTAGCCAAGCCCGGTAAACCCACAGAATCCGAATCAGAAGAACAATAAAATGCTGTTGTTTGAAGCTACTAAGTTTGGGTAAGTGGTTCCTTAAACAGTAACAGTTAACTGAAACAAACATGTGTGTCTGTATATGACTTCTAAAGAAATCCTCCAACTTTGCTCTTACATTTTGCTCTTATTTTTTTAATTATAGAATATTTAATAAGTAAGACAAAGTAAAGAAACTTGGCTTGCACATTTTAACGGAATTAACACATAATTGTAAAGCAAACGCTGATGTAAAGACTACAGGGCAAGAAACAGAACACTGCTAGCACCTAGACCCACCTGTATGCTCTTCCCTCCTCTGAACTGCTTCCCACAGGAACCACCGTCTTGATATTTGTGACATCAATTGCCAAGCTTTTCTTTATAGTTGTGCCACCAATGCATACATTCTTAAACATTCCCATTCATTTTGCCTGTGTTGAACTTTCTGTGAATGGAGTCACTCTGCATGCATTCTTTTATGACTTACTTCATTTGCTGGACTTACATTTGTGATTTCCAGCCGTGTTGGTACACGCAGCTATAGTTAATTCATTGCTACTGCTGCATACCAGTCCACTGTGTGAACATAACACAGTGTATTTATCCATTCCGCTCAAGTGAGCATGGTGAGTTGTTTCTATGGGCAACTGCTGTTATGGACATGCTGCCGTGAACATCTTGATATTTGCATCCTGGTGTGTGAGTTTCTCTATGGCGGCAATTCTCAAAGGGTGATCCGGGGACTCCCGGGGTCCTCAGGATGCTTACAGGGGGTCCTTGAGTATGAAACGATTTTCATGATAATACTGAGACTTTATTTTTCCTTTCCACTCTCAGTCTCTCATGACTGTAGAGTGGAATTTTCCAGAGGCTATATCACGTGCAATATAGTGTCAAACCAAAAGCAGAAGCAGATATGAGAATCCGGCTGTTTTCTAGTAACCCAGACACTACATTCTAAAATGTAAAACAATGTCACTCTTCTCCCTAAGATTTTCTTGGAAATAATTATTTTGACAGAAATAAATGTTTTTAGGTTAGCATTTATTTTTAATGTTATTTTAACGATGTTATTATTTATTATTTATTTATTTATTCTCAAATGTTTATTTTGAGAGAGAGCAGAGGAGGGGCAGAGAGGGAAGGAGAGAGAGAATCCCAACCAGGCTCCATGCTGTCAGTGCAAAGCCCAACGCGGGGCCCAAACCCGTGAGACCGTGACCTGAGCCGAAACCAAGAGTTGAACGTCTAACCAACTGAGCCACCCAGGTGCCCCACAATGTTGTTATTTGTAAATGAATTAATACATAATTTGCATTTTTCTAAGTTTTAATTTAAAATACAGTATATACCTATAGATAAAACTGACATAAACAAAGCTCTTAATAGTTTTTAAGAGTATAAAAGAGTCCTGAGACCAAAACATTGGACACCACTGCTCTGGGTCATATGGTATAAATATCTTAAAATGTAATAGAAAATGCCAAACTGCTTTCTAAAGATGTGTGTTTTTTCTCCCTCACCAGCAGCAGCATATGAGGGTCTCCACCGCTTCATGTACTTATCAACAATTGGGTTTTACCAGATTTCTGTTTTCAAATCTGGGAGAGCATCAATGTATCTCATTATAGTTTGGTTGTACGTTTTTTGATTATTAGTAAGATGGCGTCCCTTTTCATAGGTATATTGGCCATTCAGACTTCCTTCTTATAGACTGCATGTTCAAGTCTTTTTTTTTTTTTTTTAAGATTTTATTTTTAAGTAATTTCTCCACACAGCATGGGGCTTGAACTCACAACTCTGAGATCAAGAGTCACACATACCCTCTACCAACTGAGCCAGCCAGGCGCTCCTGCATGGTCAAGTCTTTTGTCCACTTTCTCTATTCAAGTTGTCTTTTTCTTACTGATACATTAAAACTTCGTATACTCTTCACTTTCTTTGCCAATTATACATGCTGCAAGTGTGTGGGAAAAGCACATTATCTATCGTCTTCTTGGTCTTTCTATGGTTTTTTGATGAACAGAAACATTTAACTTAACAGAGCCAAATTTACCAATATTTTACTTTATGGTTATCTTAAGAAATTCCTCTCCATCCTGGAGTTATTTTTGTTTATGTTCTTAAAAGCCTTAGAGTTTTTATTTTTAGATTTGGCTTTACCCCAAATTTATTTTTATGTGCGGCCTAATGTAAGAATCCACCTTCATTTATTTCCCACAGGGAAATCTAATTGTCCTACTATCATTTATTGAGAATTTCTTTCCCCCACTAATCTCTCATGCCACCTTTGTCATATATAAGGTGCCAATCTCCGACTGTATCTGTTTCTGAGTCTCTTTGTTTTGTTTCACTGATCTATTTATTTACCCCTGTGCAAAATCACACTGTCCTTTTTTTTAATGTTTATTTATTTTCAGAGAGAGAGAAAGGGAGAGAGCAGGGGAGGGGCAGAGAGAGAGGAAGAGAGAGAGAGAGAATCCCAAGCAGGGTCTGTGCTCTCAGAGCCCAGTGTGGGGTTTGATCCCACAAACCATGAGATCATGATCTGAACCAAACTCAAGAGTCAGATGCTTAACTCAGTGAGCCGCCCATGTGCCCCAAAACCACACTGCCTTAATTACTGCTGTTATGATAAATCAGGATGTATGGTAAAGCAGGTTCCTCCCACATTCTTATTATTCAGAAATGTCTTCTTGATCCCCCCTTGTATTTTAATCATATACTACTTCCTTCAACCAGCAATCATAAAAAGTATGGGGAGCAGGGCATTGGGTATAACAGTAGACAAACATCTGTTGGTAACAGATAAGTACAAAAGTGAGCAAGGAGGGCCCATAAAGATTCTGCCCATTTTTAGTCTAATAAATATGTCAATGACTTCTCTTAAGAATAAACGTTACCTATTAATAATGAAAATGAATTGGGTTTGGAAATTCCTTTTTGTTAATCTTACTTGAATCACTGAGCTGAATATGAAATGCTAATAAAGTTTGAGCAAAGGAAGAGACAAAGGTGACCTTCATTTTTGTAAATGTGGTTAGATCCTTTATCGATAGATAGAACCTACAGAGCTACGACAGTAGGACTATTGGGTAATATTGCTTGCATGAATGAAGGAACTTGTCATTTTCTTGAGTCAGATCCTGCAACTTAAAAAGAACCTCTGAATATACTCTTAAAAAATTTACTCATTAAGATAAAATGGTCAGGCCACTTCCCATTAAAAAAGTGACTTCCCTGGGGCACCTGGGTGGCTCAGTTGGTTAAGCATCCATCTTCAGCTCAGGTCACGATATCACAGTTCGTGAGTCCAAGCCCCACGTTGGGCTCTGTGCTGACAGCTCAGAGCCTGGAGCCTGCTTCAGATTCTCTCCCTCTCTCTCTGCCCCTCCCCCACTTTCTCTCTGTCTCTCTCCCTCTCAAAAATAAATTAAAAAATTAATTTAAAAATAAAAATTAAACAGCAATTAAAAATTAAAATTAAAAACTTAATTAAAAATTAAAACAAAACGACTTCCCTCACTTTACTTGTCCACCACACCAAGTTGTCATCTTCTTTTACAAATATTCACCTAAGAATCTATTTCCTCACTAACTTCATTCTTTATCTTGTGAAATTTGGCTTCCACCCCCTCTATTTCTCCAGCCACTGGTGTCTCAAAGGCTAAAGGTCTCGAAGCTGTCACATTGAAAGCTTTATCCTTGATGATAGAATCCTTTATCACGAATGATAACTGCTGAGTTCAAGCCCCGCGTTGGGCTCTGTGCTGTCAGCTCGGAGCCTGGAGCCTGCTTCAGATTCTGTGTCTCCCTCGCTCTCTCTGCCCCTCCCCTGCTCACTCTCTGTCTCTCTGTCTCAGTCTCTCTGTCTCTCTCACCAAAATAAATAAACATTTAAAAAATAAAAAAAAAAAAAGAATGGTAACTACTGCGGTTCCTGGGTGGCTTAGCCAGTTGAACATCTGACTCCCGATCTCAGTTCAGTTCATGATCCCAGGGTCCTGGGATTGAGCATGGCATCAGGCTTCACCCTGAACATGGAGTCTGCTTAAGATTCTCCCTCTCTCTCTTTCTCTCTCCCTCTTCTCTTCTCCCCCACCTGCACGTGCTCTCTCTTTCTAAAAAAAGAAAAAAAAAGAATAATAACTACTTATAACTCTATTATCAACCCCCCTTTTTTTATGAATATTTTGTCTTTGCTGAGGAACGATGGCTAATAATCACCGAGCATAGCTTAAATGACAACATCTACGTGGGACCTTCCCTGATCACACTCTCTGGGAATGATCTCACTTTCCCTAGAATGCCTATGCATTTGCCTGAGACATACTGTACTAAGCTGTAATACATACTACACTGGTATCCAGAAAAACTCTGTAAGTTAGTCTGTGAAAATTGCCAGCACCAACTAAGATCGGAAAAGTCTACATTATGTCTCCTCACGCAGAGTGATAACGTATGTTAAAGGTTCTGCTAAGTCCCATAGTAAAGAAAGGTAAGTTTAGTCCAGTATTTCTTGGATGTTTTTGGCATGAAAGCCTTTTTACTTGTAATACTGGTAGCATCTCAGAAGACACGAACGATGTGTCAGACATGGTTTAAGAAATGATACTCAACTGTTTATTTGACTCTTATGCTGTGTCGAATTTTAGTTGCTCACATACACACCTTTTCTTCCTCTCTAGAATAGAAATGCCAGCAAAACTGGGACTTTGTCCTGTATACTTTGGTGTTCTCATGAAACCATGCTTCCTTCCCTAGGGCTGTGAGAAAAAAGTCCAGATATAGACAAAGCTATCAACTTGTAGTCCTGAACAGTATGGAAAGATTACTATTCTGAATCTGAGGGATTTCATTTGTAAACCATTAAGAATTTCTAGCTTAAGGTCATAGTGAAAAGTTGAAGTATCAAATTTGAGTTGAAACCGAAAATAACTACGAGAGCCCAAACATGGTATTAAGTTATGTCAAGATGGCTCAAGGAAAGAAAACATGGCATCATCAAGTTACATTCCTTGGGTGTATAGCATGTGGCTATGCAGTAATGTGTCCAGATGAGTGTGCTGTACAAAATGCCCTGTTGATCATGTGTATGAGATTCCCTTGGGAGAGTTTGTTAAAATGCAGGTCCTTGGGCCCTGGACTATTTGGGATGAGGATCCCTGGGTATCCGCAAATTTATTTTAATAAAATTCCTAAATCATTTTATGCACATTGAAGTTTGAGAACAACTGCTCTAAGTGCATAAGATTTGGCATGTTCAAAGGAAACACTTCTCACTTTACATTTCAAGAGAGCAGTTGCCTTAGGAAACAACATATTTATTCCAATGACGTTGCCGTTTCTCAGGCCAAACATTTTTTGCGACTACGCCTTTTGTGTTGCCATAACGGTCTCTAAAACATTCCTTGGTATCTACTCAGTGCTATAAATCTGTACTTTTAAAGAGTGTATTTGAATGTTAGCAACAGTTACAACCATTTAGAAGCATGTGAATGAGGTAAATGACCAAGCAGGGTAATATGGTTGGGGTCCTAAACACGATGTGATTATGAGCAAATTAAACTAGTTTTCTTGGATGGCTCTCCTAAGATACGAAGATGAGCAGGTATCAAAAAAACTATGCATATTTTCACAATCACTATATTTATTTGCAATGAAATCGTTAAAATATTGCGTTTGGCTTGTGGAAACAAATGTTCTATTTCCAAACAATCCTGAAAACACATTTACGCGTTACCGTTGTACCAGAAACATGTACACATGGACGGTAACTCAACATGATGCCTCAAATTTCACCATGTGGATGGCTTTTTAGCACAGATGTTTTCAGATCGACTTTTAAGAGGATGAAATCAAGACAGCTAAAAGCCAGACAGGAAGGGAACCACGAAGGTTGCATTCTCAAATTCTGAATAATGCTTTTACTGCCTATTGCTTGATTAGGTGTAAACCCATTATTTTATTTTATTATTTTAATTTAATTTAATTTAATTTAATTTAATTTAATTTAATTTAATTTAATTTAATTTTTTTCAATATATGAAGTTTACTGTCAAATTGGTTTCCATACAACACCCAGTGCTCATCCCAAAAGGTGCCCTCCTCAATACCCATCACCCGCCCTCCCCTCCCTCCCACCCCCCATCAACCCTCAGTTTGTTCTCAGTTTTTAAGAGTCTCTTATGCTTTGGCTGTCTTCCACTCTAACCTCTTTTTTTTCCCTTTCCCTCCCCCACGGGTTTCTGTTAAGTTTCTCAGGATCCACATAAGAGTAAAACCATATGGTATCTGTCTTTGTCTGTATGGCTTATTTCACTTAGCATAACACTCTCCAGTTCCATCCATGTTGCTACAAAGGGCCATGTTTCATTCTTTCTCATTGCCACGTAGTACTCCATTGTGTATATAAACCACAATTTTTTTTATCCATTCATCAGTTGATGGACATTTAGGCTCTTTCCATAATTTGGCTATTGTTGAGAGTGCTGCTATAAACATTGGGGTACAAGGGCCCCTATGCATCAGTACTCCTGTATCCCTTGGGTCAATTCCTAGCAGTGCTATTGCTGGGTCATAGGGTAGGTCTATTTTTAATTTTCTGAGGAACCTCCACACTGCTTTCCAGAGCGGCTGCACCAATTTGCATTCCCACCAACAGTGCAAGAGGGTTCCCGTTTCTCCACATCCACTCCAGCATCTATAGTCTCCTGATTTGTTCATTTTGGCCACTCTGACTGGCGTGAGGTGATATCTGAGTGTGGCTTTGATTCGTATTTCCCTGATGAGGAGCGACGTTGAGCATCTTTTCATGTGCCTGTTGGCCATCCGGATGTCTTCTTTAGAGAAGTGTCTATTCATGTTTTCTGCCCATTTCTTCACTGGATTATTTGTTTTTCGGGTGTGGAGTTTGGTGAGCTCTTTATAGATTTTGGAGACTAGCCCTTTGTCCGATATGTCATTTGCAAATATCTTTTCCCATTCCGTTGGGTGCCTTTTAGTTTTGGTGGTTGTTTCCTTTGCTGTGCAGAAGCTTTTTATCTCCTAAGGTCCCAGTAGTTCATTTTTGCTTTTAATTCCCTTGCCTTTGGGGATGTGTCGAGTAAGAGATTGCTACGGCTGAGGTCAGAGAGGTCTTTTCCTGCTTTCTCCTCTAGGTAAACCCATTATTTTAAACGTCTACTTTTTTGTCCTGATTTCTGTTTTGACCCCAAATTTCTGTTCTGCCTTAGGTGCTTCGTATCTGAGTCCTGTTGCCTCCAATAGGGTTAGATGTTTGAGCAACTCGCCACAGAATCACATTTTCCTGGCCCCAAGGAGAAAATAGCAATGGCCAGTCATCAGCAAATTAGGATACTTTGTTAGGTTTATAGATTAAATGTCATTGCACCTTTCAAGGCATTTTGCATTCTTTTTTTTTTTTTAATTTTTTAAATCTTTATTCACTTTTGAGAGACAGAGAGAGACAGAGCATGAGCTGGGGAGGGGCACAGAGAGAGGGGAGACACAGAATCAGAAGCAGCCTCCAGGCTCTGAGCTGTCAGCACAGAGCCTGACGTGGGGCTTGAACCCACGAACCGTGAGAACACGACCGGAGCCTAAATCGGAAGCTCAACCCTTCAACCGACTGAGCCACTCAGGTGCCCCAAGGCATTTTGCATTCTAACCAAGTTTACAAAACAATCACAACAATTAAGATAACAATTAAAATTAAAAACACAATTACAAAAACAATTAAAAACATTTCAAAACAGTTTACCCCAGCTTAATGTACTTTAAAAAAATCTTACTGAGAATCACTTAAGTTTCCTAAGCCCTAGTTTTGTCCTCTGTAAAACAGATACAATAGTGAGATTGATTTCAGAGAGTTCTCGGAAGAACTGAATAATACAAGCCTAGCATAGTGTGTAATAAACTCAGTTCTCCAACGTGTTAGCTGTTACCACTATTGTCATGTAAACAACTGGCACAGTACTTAGCATATGTGGTTAATAAATGGGAGCTAATTAATATTGTTATTTAAAAAAACTTACTGACGAAATAGGAAGACACATTAATCACAAATTTGACTTAATGACCGTATGTCTCTTGAGTGGAAAACAATTCCAAGATTCCCTTGGGAGAGTTTGTTAAAATGCAGGTCCTTGGGCCCTGCTGCAGATCCATTGGACTATTTGGGATGAGGATCCCTGGGTATCCACAAATTTGTTGTAATAAAATTCCTAAATCATTTTATGCACAGTGAAGTTTTATGCACATTGAAGCTTTTTCTTTGAGAGAGAGAGAGTGAGGGGGGCAAGTGAGTGAGGGACAGAGAGAGAGAGAGAGAGAGAGAGAGAGAGAGAGAATCCTATGAAGGGCAGAAAGAGAGAGAGAGAGAAGTGGGATTCATGTTGATCTGAAGTGGGGTTTGTGCTCACCGAAAGCAGGGCTAGAGTTCACCCAATGTGGGACTCAAACTCACCAACCATGCGATCATGACCTGAGCTGAAGTCAGATGCTTAACCACTGAGCCATCCAGGCACTCATATTCTAACTAAATTTTAACTAAATATTATTGCTAAAAGCATGGATTCCTATGTTGAGCCTGACTTAAAAAAATTTTTTTTAATGTTTATTTGTTTTTGACAGAGGGAGAGAGACAGAACATGAGCAGGGGAGGGGCAGAGAGAGAGGAAGACACAGAACTTGAAGCAGGCTCCAGGCTCCATGCTGTCAGCACAAAGCCCAAGGCGGGGCGCAAACTCACGAACTGTTAGATCACGACCTGAGCCGAAGTCGGACACTCAACCGACTGAGCCACCCAGGAGCCCCAAGCCTGACTTTCTGATTGAGATTTGGCCATATATGAAAAATGTCAATAAATGTTGAAATTTGCTAAGACTTTAGTCAAAGTACTTTCCCACCAAGGAGAAGACACTCATGGAATTAAACTGAGGCCTTATTCGTTTAAATGTTTGCATAAGCTAAAGACTATTCAATGTATTCATAACTAGTAAAAATAACCTAAGGTGAGGAAAGATGACCTAGGCATCTGATATTCTAAGCCAGGCCTGCTTTTTAAATTCAAAAGTTGAAAGTCAGAAATAGCTTAGTAAACTTCCTATTTCTACTCCCCCCCCCACCCCCAATATTGTGTGCCCTGCCGCAGTGCTTGGCTTTTACCACAGCAAGGGCGGAGACAAAAACCCTGCCAAAATATCATGAGATAGGTGGCTCTCAGGGGTACTTCTCGTCAAGCAGAAAGTGCCAGAAATCTTGTAGAAAGTCTAATACAAATTTTCTTTTGCAGACTCTAGAGGTTTGCATCTGGATACACATCTGCATTTTCTGGCAGCTGGGCCAAACTGAAACATTCAGTTTATCCATTGCTAATAAACATGTCAGCAGTTTCTTTGCTCTCACATCTGTTGTGAAAAATGTTATCTTTCCTGAAGTGTATTTATTTTGTCTTTAATACAAGCTTTCATGGATTACAAAACAGAGATATGCCTTCACTTAACAAATTCAATAGCATATGCTGGAAAGTGCCCCCTAAGAGTGATGAGATAAATTAAAGATGTATATTCTTTCTTGGGTCCTGAAAAGGAAATGGATGTAAAGAATAGCGACAACTCTCGGGAAGGCCATGCCAATGGAAACAACATGCCTCTTAATCGGGTTCATCTCCAAATCTATTCAAGACGCTCTGCGCATCACAGGAATTCAGCAAAAAGTTTTAAAAATCTATTATCAGTTGTTTCATTATGAAGGCTGTCTTCAGTCAGGCTGATGACTTCCTTTCCCAAGGAAACGCCTCCATGCTCTTGCTTCTCATTTTATATTGGCCAGAATGCCTGTGCTGCCCACTTTACTAAGACTGGGGCTGCTAGAAGAGCAAATGAGGATTTGTTTATTAAGATGCTTTGGAAAGAAAACTGTAAGCTATTATATAAATGGTCAGTGGTGGCCAATATTTCTTCCCCTGGCTCCTTTTTCATTTTATTTCATAGTCAAAGGTCCACTTTTCAAGGGTACATTTCACCCTCAGCAACTCTGTCTCCTTCACCAATATCTTCCCTCACCAATATTCCACCCTCTCAAAGTAATTAAGCAAAGGTGATCTCTCACACAGGCGAGGAAGGGCATGTATGTAATTTAAAGAAGCAAGTAGGAAATCCTGATATCAAGTACATAGTAAATGTGATTGGGGCTGTCAGAGATGTAATTCTGTCTTCCTCAGATTCTTCCTCTGAAATTATGGGTAATGTTCTCTGAAATCCAAAGCCTTTCCACCCAATTGGCCACTAGCCAATTTCTGCTAAAGTCAAGTGGGGGGACTTTAGCCCCCCACTTAGTCAAGTGGGGGGGACTTGCTAAAGTCAAGTGGGGGGCCACTAGCCAATTTCTGCTAAAGTCAAGTGGAAGTCCCTAGCCCCATCATTCTGCCCCTTTAGCTCTCTAAGATAAGCCAGCAAATGATGTACTCAGATACAAAGTTCTTTGCTAAGGGTTTGGGTCAATATCTGAAAGAAATGTGTCATTCAAGGACAGTGATTTGTTAAAGAAAACAGCAAACATGCAAATAGAATTTAAAAGGCCAAAAGGTTGTTTTCTAACAGTCAAATCAAATCAGTTCACTTCTGTCAAGGTTAGTCAAGGAAGAAAATAGAAGTCACGAATAAGTAATATTAAGTATAGAAAAGGACACATGAGCAGAGAAGCATCTCAGTTGAAAATGACAACAAGAAAAAAAAATCATTAAAAGCTAAATGATGATAGGGGCGCCTGGGTGGCTCAGTGGGTTAAGCGTCCGACTTCAGCTCAGGTCATAGCACTGTTTGCGAGGCTCTGTGCTGACAGCTCAGCCTGCTTCGGATTCTGTGTCTCCCTCTCTTTCTGCCCCTCCCCTGCTCACGCTCTCTCTCTCTCTCTCTCTCTCTCTCTCTCTCAAAAATAAATAAACATTAAAAAAAGACATTAAGAATTTTTAAAAAAAATCTAAATGATAAATTTGAGAAGTTCGATGAGATGCATGCATTATTAGAAAAATACAACTTAACAAAAGTAACTTAGAAAAAATAAAAATCCTAACTAATCTTTTACTACTAAAGAAATTGAATCCATGGTTAGGAATCTGCCTACAAATAAATCACCAGGCAAAAATATGTTACAAATAAGAGTATCAAATATTCAAGAAAAAGGTAATTTCAGTCTTTACACAAAACTTTTTCAGAAAGGAAAAAAAAATAAAGGAAAAAATGCCCAACTCATTTTTTGAAGCCAGTTGCAAGCAAGGCACTCTTGAAACACATGTTAAAAGGACTCATCCTATCAGCTCTCTTATTCTTAATATAAAAGCACTAATAATTAAGTAAGTATGATATTGGTGCTGGAATAAACACAGCACAGTGGAATCAAGTAGAGACCAAGATAAATTCATCCAAATATGGAAACCTAATATGTAACAGAATTGTTATTGCAGATTACTTTGAAAAAAGATGAGACTTTTCAGGAAATGGTACTAGTCTTCCAGTAAACGGTGACCAGTAAACAGAAGCTGGTATTTAGTTATTCATAAAAAAACTGCAATAAGATTCCAGTTTTTAAAACATACTTACACAAAATCCATATAGATAAATAGTGAAATTTTATGGGAAGAAAAGACTATATTTATTAACTCAGGTTAGGGAAGCAATTTTTAAAATACAAAAAAAATGTAAATCATTGAAAATAGACTTGGCTACATTAAAATTAGGAATCATTAAAAAATTAAGGTACTCAAAAACACCATTAGAAAACTAAAAAGGCAAGTCACAAAGTGGCAGGAGTTTATAATAAATTATAAACAAAATCATGGAATCTAGAATATGTATAGAACTCCTATAAATAAATGTTAAAAGCACAGATAATCCAATTTTTTAAACTTGTCAAAATACATGAAAAATATATCAGAGGAGGACACAGAAAATGTTCCATATGCTTATTTAAAAATGCTTTTAATTTCATAGATGCAAAAATCCCCAACAAAATATAAACAAATGGAATACATTAACAAATCATTTACCATGATCAAGTGGAATTTATTCCAGGGATACAAAAGTGGTTCAATATTCACAAATCAATGTGATATATCACATTAACAAGAGAAAGGATAAAAATTATATTATCATTTCAATAAATGCAGAAAAAGCACTTGACAAAGTACCACATTCATTCATGATAAAAATTCTCAGGTTTATAGGAAAGATACTTCAACATAATAAAATGAAAAACCCACAGCAAACATCATACTCAACGGTGAAACACTAAGAGATTTTCCCCTAAGAACAGGAACAAGAAAAGGATGTCCACTGTCACCACTATTATTCAACATAGTACTGGAAGTCCTCAACACAGCAGACAACAGAAAGAAATAAAAGGCATCCAACTCAGTGAGGAAGAAGTAAAATTTTCATTATTTGCACAAGACAGGACACTATATAGAGGGAACTCTAAAGACCACCAAGCAAATACTAGATCTGATAAATGAATTCAGAAAAGTTTCAGAATACAAAATTAATATAGAGAAACCTGTTGCACTTCTATGTACCAATAATGAACTAGCAGAAAGAGGAATTAAGAAACATCCCCATTTATAATTGTACCAATAAGAATAAAATACCTAGGAATAAACTTAGCCAAGGAGATAAAAGGCTTATATTCAGAAAACTATAAAACATTGATGAAAAAAATTTAAGATGACACAAATGGAAAGATACGGGGTGTCCGGGTGGCTCAGTCGGTTTTGCATCCCACTTTGGCTTAGGTCATGATCTTGCGGTTTGTGAATTCCAGGCCCACGTCGGGCTCTGTGCTGATAGCTCAGAGCTGGGAGCCTGCTTCAGATTCTGTGTCTCCCTCTCTCTCTGCCCTCCCCTGGTTGTGCTCTGTCTCTCTCTATCTCTCAAAAATGAATAAATGTAAAAAAAAAAAAAAAAAAAAAAAAAGAAAAACAATTCAAATGGAAAGGTACTCCATGCTCATGGATTGGGAGAATCAATTAAATGCCCCTACTACCCAAAGCAATCTACAGATTTAATGAAATCTCTAACAGAATACCAACAGCATTTTTCACAGAACTAGAGCAAATAATCATAAAATTAGTATGGAACCACAAAAGACCCTGAATAGCCAAAGCAATCTTGAAAAATAAGAACAAAACTGGAGATATCACAATCCCATATTTCAAAATATACTACAAAGCTGTAGTAATCAAAACAGCTGTAGTAATCAAAATAGAATTGTACGGGCACAAAAATAGACACACAGATCAATGGAACAGAACAGAGATAGCAGAAATAAATCCACAATTATATGGTCAATTAATCTACAACAAAGGAGGCAAAAATATACAATGGGGAAAGAGCAGTTTCTTTAACAAATGGTGTTGGGAAAATTGGACAGTTACATGCAAAAGAATAGTGGACCACTTTCTTACACCATAAGCGCAAAATGGATTAAACACCTAAATCTGAGATTTGACACCATAAAATTCCTAGAAGAAAACATAGGCAGTAATTTCTTTGACATCAGCTGTAGAAACATTTTTCTAGATATGTCTTCTTTGGCAAGGGACACAAAAGCAAAATTAAACTCTTGGGACTACACCAAAATAAAAAGCTTTGCACAGTGAAGGAAGCAGTCAACAAAACAAAAAGATAACCTACTGAATGGGAGAAGTTATTTGCAAATGGTATCTCTGATAAGGGGTTCATACCCAAAATACATAAAGAAATACAACTCAACACACACACACACAAAACAAATACTCCATTTTAAAATGGGCAGAGAACATGAATGGACATTTTTCCAAAGAAGATACACAGATGGCCAATGACACATGAAAAGATGCTCAACATCACTCACTGTCAAGAGAAATGCAAATCAAAAAGACAATGAGACATCACTTCACATCTGTCAGAAAGGCTAACATCAAAAACACAAGAAACAGCAAGTGTTGGCAAGGATATGGAATAAAAGGAACCCTTGGGCATTGTTGGTGGGAATGCAAGCTGGGGCAGCCACTGTGGAAACAGTATGGAGGTTCCTCAAAAAGTGAAAAATAGAACTACTTTGTGATTCAGTAATCACATTACTGGGTATTTACCCTAAAAATAAAACAAAAAACAAAAAACAAAAAACACTAATTCAAAGGGATACATGTACCTTTATGTTTATAGCAGCATTATTTACAATAGCCAAGATAGAGAAACAACCCAAGTGTTCATCGATTGACGAATGGATAAAGAAGTGATAACGAACTATAGAAATGATCCCTGAAAATATAGTCTTTTGTAGCAACATGGAAGGAACTGGAAAGTGTTATGCTAAGTGAAATAAGTCATACAGAGAAAGACAGATACCATATGTTTTCACTCTTATGTGGATCCTGAGAAACTTAACAGAAGACCATGGGGGAGGGGAAGAGGAAAAAAAAAGTTACAGAGAGGGAAGGAGGCAAACCATAAGAGATTCTTAAAAACTGAGAATAAACTGAGGGTTGATGGGGGGGTGGGAGGGAGGGGAAAGTGGGTGATGAGCATTGAGGAGGGCAACTGTTGGGATGAGCACTGGGTGTTGTATGGAAGCCAATTTGACAATAAATGTAATATTAAAAAAATAATAAAATAAAATAAAAACCTGGTTACTTAGAGAAAATAATATAAATACTTATATTTGACAAATTATTTTTACCCAGAGAATATGAAGAACATTTTTACTACTCAATAATAAGAATACAAGAATCCCAAAAGGTGGGCAAATGATGTAAACTTATACTTTAAAAAAGGAAAAAAAAAAAAGAAGAGTGATATACATATACGCAATGAAATATTATTCAGCCATAAAAAAAGAATGAACTTTTACCATTTGCAACAATATGGATAGAGCCAGAGAGTATAATGCTATCTGAAATAAGTCAGTCAGTGAAAGAAAAATACCATATGATTTCACTCACACATGGAATTTAAGAAACAAAACAAATGGATAAAGGAAAAGAGAGAGAGAGACAAACCAAGAAATCGACTTTTAACTATAGAGAACAAACTGATGGTTACCAGAAGGGAGGTGGGGGGGGGGGGGGGGATGAGTGAAATAGGTGATGGGGATTAAGGAGCACACTTGTCATGAAGAGCACTGGGTGATGTATGGAATTGTTGAATCACTATATTGTACACCTGAAACTAATATAATACAATATAATAATCATGCTGGAATTAAATTTTTTAAAAATTTTTTTCAACGTTTATTTATTTTTGGGACAGAGAGAGACAGAGCATGAACGGGGGAGGGGCAGAGAGAGAGGGAGACACAGAATCGGAAACAGGCCCCAGGCTCTGAGCCATCAGCCCAGAGCCTGATGCGGGGCTCGAACTCCCGGACTGCGAGATCGTGACCTGGCTGAAGTCGGACGCTTAACCGACTGCGCCACCCAGGCGCCCCTGGAATTAAATTTTTTAAAATAAATAATAAAAAATAACTAGAATTAAAAAAAAACACACAATGACATATCACCTGACACCTATCAAAATCAAAACCACAAGAAATAACAAGTGTTGGCGAGGATGTGGACAAAAAAGAACAGTAGTGCACTGCTGGTGGGAATGCAAGTTGGTGCAGCCACTGTGGAAAAGAGTATGGAGGTTCCCCAAAAAGTGAAAAATTGAATTACCGTATGATCCATTAATTCCAGTGCCTGTTATTTACCCAACGAAAATGAAAATACTAATTCAAAAAGATATATGTGCCCCTATGTTTACTGCAGTATTAGTGACAATAGCCAAAATATGGGAGCAACCCTAGTGTCCATTGACAGATGAATGGATAAAGAAGATGTGGTATAATAAAATCAAGAATGAAAGAGGAGAGATTACAACCAACACAGCAGAAATAAAAACAATAATGAGAATATGATGAGCAATTATACACCAATAAAATGGGCAATCTGGAAGAAATAGACAAATTCCTAGAAACATATAAACTACCAAAACTGAAACAGAAAGAAATAGAAAATTTGAACAGAACCATAACCAGTAAAGAAATCAAATCAGTTATCAAAAATCTCCCAAAAAACAAGAGTCCAGGGCCAGATGTCTTTCCAGGAGAATTCTACCGAACATTTAAGGAAGAGTTAACACCTATTCTCATGAAGACGTTCCAAAAAAATAGAAATGAAAGGAAAACTTCCAAACTCTTTCTATGAAGCCAGCATTACCTTGATTCCAAAACCAAAGACCCTACTAAAAAGGAAAACTTATAGACCAATTTCCCTGATGAACATGGCTGCAAAAATCTTCAACAAGATACTGGCCAACTGGATCCAACAATACATTAAAAAAATTATTGACCACAACCAAGTGCAATATATACCTGGGATGCAGAGCTGGTTCAATATTCTCAAAACAATCAATGTGATTCATCACATCAATAGAAGAAAGCACAAGAACCACATGATCCTCTCAATAGATGCAGAGAAAGCATTTGACAAAATACAGCATCCTTTCTTGATAAAAACCCTCAAGAAAGTAGGCATAGAAGGATCATACCTTGAGATTATAAAAGCCATATTATGAAAGACCCAACGCTAATATCATCCTCAATGGAGAAAAACTGAGAACTTTTTCCCTAAGGTCAGGAACAAGACAGGGATGTCTACTCTCGCCACTGTTATTCAACATAGTATTGGAAGTCTTAGCCTCTGCAATCAATAACACAAAGAAATAAAAGACATCCAAATCGTCCAGGAGGAGGTCAAACTTTCACTTTTTGCAGATGACACGACACTCTATATGGAAAACCCAAAAGATTCCACCAAAAAATTGCTAGAACTGATCCATGAATTCAGCAAAGTCTCAGGATATAAAATCAATGCACAGAAATCAGGTGCATTCCTATACGCCAACAACGAAGCAACAAAAAGAGAAATCAAGGAATTGATCCCATTTATAATTGCAACAGAACCCATAAAATACCTAGGGATAAATCTAACCAAAGAAGTGAAAAATCTATACACTGAAAAATATAGAAAGCTTATGAAATAAATTGAAGAAGACACCAAAAAAGGAAAAATATTCCATGCTCCTGGATAGGAAGAACAAATATTGCTAAAATGTCAACACTACCCAAAGCAATCTACATATTTAATGCGATACCTATCAAAATAACACCAGCATTCTTCACAAAGCTAGAACAAACGATCCTAAAATTTGTATAGAACCAGAAAAGGCCCAAATAGCCAAAACAATCTTGAGAAAGAAAGCCAGAGCTGGAGGCATCACAATCCCGGACTTCAAGCTGTATTACAAAGCTGTAATCATCGAGACAGTATGGTACTGCCACAAAAACAGACTCTCGGATCAATGGAACAGAATAGAGAACCCAGAAATTGACCCACAAACATATGCCCAACTGATCTTTGACAAAGCAGGAAAGAATCACCAATGGAATAAAGACAGTCTCTTCAGCAAGTGGTGCTGGGAAAACTGGACAGCGACATGCAGAAAAATGAACCTGGACCACTTCCTTACACCATACCCAAAAATAAACTCAAAACGGACGAAAGACCTAAATGTAAGACAGGAAGCCATTAAAATCCTCGAGGAGAAAGCAGGTAAAATCCTCTTTGACCTTGGCTGTGGCAACTTCTTACTCAACACGTCTCTAGAGGCAAGGGAAACAAAAGCAAAAACGAACTACTGGGACCTCATCAAAATAAAAAGCTTCTGCACAGTGAAGGAAACAATCAGCAAAACTAAAAAGCAACTGACAGAGTGGGAGAAGATATCAGATAAAGGGTTAGTATCCAAAATCTATAAAGAACTTATCAAACTCAACACCCAAAAAACAGATAATCCAGTGAAGTAATGGGCAAAAGACATGAATGGACACTTCTCCAAAGAAGACATCCAATGGCCAACCGACACATGAAAAGATGCTCCACATCACTCATCACCAGGGAAATAAAAACCAAAACCACAATGAGATACCAGCTCACACCTGTCAGAACGGCTTACATTAACAACTCGGGCAACAACAGATGTTGGCGAGGATGCGGAGAAAGAGGATCTCTTTTGCACTGCTGGTGGGAATGCAAACTGGTGCAGCCACCCTGGAAAACACTATGGAGGTTCCTCAAAAATAAAAACTAGAACTACCCTATGACCCAGCAATTGCACTACTAGGTATTTATCCAAGGGATACAGGTGTGCTGTTTTCAAGGGGCACATGCACTCCAATATGTAGAGCAGCACTATCAACAATAGCCAAAGCATGGAAAGCGCCCAAATGTCCATCGATGGATGAATGGATAAAGAAGATGTGGTATATATATACAATGGAGTATTACTCAGCAATCAAAAAGAATGAAATCTTGCCATTTGCAACTACGTGGATGGAACTAGAGCATATTATGCTAAGTGAAATTAGTCAGTTAGAAAAAGACAATATATGACCTCACTCATATGAGGACTTTGAGATACAAAACAGATGAACATAAGGGAAGGGGAGCAAAACTAATATAAAAACAGGGAGGGGGACAAAACATAAGAGATGCTTAAATATGGAGAACAAACAGAGGGTTACTGGAGGGGATGTAGGAGGGGGGATGGGCTAACAGGTAAGGGGCATTAAGGAGTCTACTCCTGAAATCATTATTGCCCTATATGCTAACTAACTTGGGTGTAAATTTAAAAAATAAATTAAGGGACTAGAGAGGGAAGATGGCGGCATAGGAGGACGCTGGTCTCACCGCGCGTCCTGCTGATCACTTAGATTCCACCTACACCTGCCTAAATAACCCAGAAAACCACCAGAGGATCAGCAGAACGGAGTCGCCGGAGCCAAGCGCAGACGAGACGCCCACGGAAGAGGGTAGGAAGGGCGGTGAGGCGGTGCGCGCTCCACGGACTGGCGGGAGGGAGCCGGGGTGGAGGGGCAGCTCGCCGGCCAAGCAGAGCCCCCGATTCTGGCTTGCAAAAAGTAGAGGGGCCTGACGGACTGTGTTCCGACAGCAAGCGCGACTTAGCGGCTGGGAGGTCATAAGTTAACAGCTCTGCTCAGAAAGCGGGAAGGCTGGGGGACAAAGGGAAGGAGAGCTGCTGAGCCCCCGGACGACAGAGCTCAGTTTGGTGGGGAACAAAGGCGCTCGCCAGCGCCATCTTCCCCGCCCATCCCCCAGCCAAAATCCCAAAGAGTACCAGTTCCTGCCAGGGAACTTGCTCGCTCCGCGCAAACACCCAACTCTGCGCTTCTGCGGAGCCAAACCTCCGGCAGCGGATCTGACTCCCTCCTGCTGCCACAGGGCCCCTCCTGAAGTGGATCACCTAAGGAGAAGCAAGCTAAGCCTGCCCCTCCTGCCCCTGTGCACCTTGCCTACCCACCCCAGCTAAGACGCCAGATCCCCAGCATCACAAGCCTGGCAGTGTGCAAGTAGCCCAGACAGGCCACCCCACCCCACAGTGAATCCCGCCCCTAGGAGAGGGGAAGAGAAGGCACGCACCAGTCTGACTGTGGCCCCAGCGGTGGGCTGGGGGCAGACATCAGGTCTGACTGCGGCTCCGCCCACCAACTCCAGTTATACACCACAGCACAGGGGAAGTGCCCTGCAGGTCCTCACCACGCCAGGGACTATCCAAAATGACCAAGCAGAAGAATTCCCCTCAGAAGAATCTCCAGGAAATAACAACAGCTAATGAGCTGATCAAAAAGGATTTAAATAATATAACAGAAAGTGAATTTAGAATAATAGTCATAAAATTAATCGCTGGGCTTGAAAACAGTATAGCTGACAGCAGAGAATCTCTTGCTACAGAGATCAACGGACTAAGGAACAGTCACGAGGAGCTGAAAAACGCTTTAAATGAAATGCATAACAAAATGGAAACCACCACGGCTCGGATTGAAGAGGCAGAGGAGAGAGTAGGTGAACTAGAAGATAAAGTTATGGAAAAAGAGGAAGCTGAGAAAAAGAGAGATAAAAAAATCCAGGAGTATGAGGGGAAAATTAGAGAACTAAGTGATACACTAAAAAGAAATAATATACGCATAATTGGTATCCCAGAGGAGGAAGAGAGAGGGAAAGGTGCTGAAGGGGTACTTGAAGAAATAATAGCTGAGAACTTCCCTGAACTGGGGAAGGAAAAAGGCATTGAAATCCAAGAGGCACAGAGAACTCCCTTCAGACGTAACTTGAATCGATCTTCTGCACGACATATCATAGTGAAACTGGCAAAACAAGGATAAAGAGAAAATTCTGAGAGCAGCAAGGGGTAAACGTGCCCTCACATATAAAGGGAGACCTATAAGACTCGTGACTGATCTCTCTTTTGAAACTTGGCAGGCCAGAAAGAATTGGCACGAGATTTTCAGTGTGCTAGACAGAAAAAATATGCAGCCGAGAATCCTTTATCCAGCAAGCCTGTCATTTAGAATACAAGGAGAGATAAAGGTCTTCCCAAACAAACAAAAATTGAAGGAATTTGTCACCACTAAACCAGCCCTACAAGAGATCCTAAGGGGGACCCTGTGAGACAAAGTACCAGAGACATCACTACAAGCATAAAACATACAGACATCACAATGACTCTAAACCCATATCTTTCTATAATAACACTGAATGTAAATGGATTAAATGCGCCAACCAAAAGACATAGGGTATCAGAATGGATAAAAAAACAAGACCCATCTATTTGCTGTCTACAAGAGACTCATTTTAGACCTGAGGACACCTTTAGATTGAGAGTGAGGGGATGGAGAACTATTTATCATGCGACTGGAAGCCAAAAGAAAGCTGGAGTAGCCATACTTAAATCAGACAAACTAGACTTTAAATTAAAGGCTGTAACAAGAGATGAAGAAGGACATTATATAATAGTGACAGGGTCTATCCATCAGGAAGAGCTAACAATTATAAATGTCTATGCGCTGAATACCGGAGCGCCCAAATATATAAAACAATTACTCATAAACATAAGCAACCTTATTGATAAGAATGTGGTAATTGTAGGGGACTTTAACACCCCACTTACAGAAATGGATAGATCATCTAGACACATGGTCAATAAAGAAACAAGGGCCCTGAATGAGACATTGGATCAGATGGACTTGACAGATATATTTAGAACTCTGCATCCCAAAGCAACAGAATATACTTTCTTCTCGAGTGCACATGGAACATTCTCCAAGATAGATCATATACTGGGTCACAAAACAGCCCTTCATAAGTTTACAAGAATTGAAATCATACCATGCATACTTTCAGACCACAATGCTATGAAGCTTGAAATCAACCACAGAAAAAAGTCTGGAAAACCTCCAAAAGCATGGAGGTTAAAGAACACCCTACTAACGAATGAGTGGGTCAACCAGGCAATTAGAGAAGAAATTAAAAAATATATGGAAACAAACGAAAATGAAAATACAACAATCCAAATGCTTTGGGACGCAGCGAAGGCAGTCCTGAGAGGATAATACATTGCAGTCCAGGCCTATCTCAAGAAACAAGAAAAATCCCAAATACAAAATCTCACAGCACACCTAAAGGAACTAGAAGCAGAACAGCAAAGGCAGCCTAAACCCAGCAGAAGAAGAGAAATAATAAAGATCAGAGCAGAAATAAACAATATAGAATCTAAAAAAACTGTAGAGCAGATCAACGAAACCAAGAGTTGGTTTTTTGAAAAAATAAACAAAATTGACAAACCTCTAGCCAGGCTTCTCAAAAAGAAAAGGGAGATGACCCAAATAGATAAAATCATGAATGAAAATGGAATTATTACAACCAATCCCTCAGAGATACAAACAATTATCAGGGAATACTATGAAAAATTATATGCCAACAAATTGGACAACCTGGAAGAAATGGACAAATTCCTGAACACCCACACTCTTCCAAAACTCAATCAGGAGGAAATAGAAAGCTTGAACAGACCTATAACCAGCGAAGAAATTGAATCGGTTATCAAAAATCTCCCAACAAATAAGAGTCCAGGACCAGATGGCTTCCCAGGGGAGTTCTACCAGACGTTTAAAGCAGAGATAATACCTATCCTTCTCAAGCTATTCCAAGAAATAGAAAGGGAAGGAAAACTTCCAGACTCATTCTATGAAGCCAGTATTACGTTGATTCCTAAACCAGACAGAGACCCAGTAAAAAAAGAGAACTACAGCCCAATATCCCTGATGAATATGGATGCAAAAATTCTCAATAAGATACTAGCAAATCGAATTCAACGGCATATAAAAAGAATTATTCACCATGATCAAGTGGGATTCATTCCTGGGATGCAGGGCTGGTTCAACATTCGCAAATCAATCAACGTGATACATCACATTAACAAAAAAAAAAGAGAAAAACCATATGATCCTGTCAATCGATGCAGAAAAGGCCTTTGACAAAATCCAGCACCCTTTCTTTTTTTTTTTTTTTAATTTTTTTTTCAACGTTTATTTATTTTTGGGACAGAGAGAGTCAGAGCATGAACGGGGGAGGGGCAGAGAGAGAGGGAGACACAGAATCGGAAACAGGCTCCAGGCTCTGAGCCATCAGCCCAGAGCCTGACGCGGGGCTCGAACTCATGGACCGCGAGATCGTGACCTGGCTGAAGTCGGACGCTTAACCGACTGCGCCACCCAGGCGCCCCTATCCAGCACCCTTTCTTAATAAAAACCCTTGAGAAAGTCGGGATAGAAGGAACATACTTAAAGATCATAAAAGCCATTTATGAAAAGCCCATAGCTAACATCATCCTCAACGGGGAAAAACTGAGAGCTTTTTCCCTGAGATCAGGAACACGACAGGGATGCCCACTCTCACCGCTGTTGTTTAACATAGTGCTGGAAGTTCTAGCATCAGCAATCAGACAACAAAAGGAAATCAAAGGCATCAAAATTGGCAAAGATGAAGTCAAGCTTTCGCTTTTTGCAGATGACATGATATTATACATGGAAAATCCGATAGACTCCACCAAAAGTCTGCTAGAACTGATACATGAATTCAGCAAAGTTGCAGGATACAAAATCAATGTACGGAAATCAGTTGCATTCTTATACACTAACAATGAAGCAACAGAAAGACAAATAAAGAAACTGATCCCATTCACAATTGCACCAAGAAGCATAAAATACCTAGGAATAAATCTAACCAAAGATGTAAAGGATCTGTATGCTGAAAACTATAGAAAGCTTATGAAGGTAATTGAAGAAGATTTAAAGAAATGGAAAGATATTCCCTGCTCATGGATTGGAAGAATAAATATTGTCAAAATGTCAATACTACCCAAAGCTATCTACACATTCAATGCAATCCCAATCAAAATTGCACCAGCATTCTTCTCGAAACTAGAACAAGCCATCCTAAAATTCATATGGAACCACAAAAGGCCCCGAATAGCCAAAGTAATTTTGAAGAAGAAGACCAAAGCAGGAGGCATCATAATCCCAGACTTTAGCCTCTACTACAGAGCTGTCATCACCAAGACAGCATGGTATTGGCACAAAAACAGACACATAGACCAATGGAATAGAATAGAAACCCCAGAACTAGACCCACAAATGTATGGCCAACTCATCTTTGACAAAGCAGGAAAGAACATCCAATGGAAAAAAGACAGTCTCTTTAACAAATGGTGCTGGGAGAACTGGACAGCAACATGCAGAAGGTTGAAACTAGACCACTTTCTCACACCATTCACAAAAATAAACTCAAAATGGATAAAGGACCTGAATGTGAGACAGGAAACCATCAAAACCTTAGAGGAGAAAGCAGGAAAAGACCTCTCTGACCTCAGCCGTAGCAATCTCTTACTCGACACATCCCCAAAGGCAAGCGAATTAAAAGCAAAAGTGAATTACTGGGACCTTATGAAGATAAAAAGCTTCTGCACAGCAAAGGAAACAACCAACAAAACTAAAAGGCACCCAACGGAATGGGAAAAGATATTTGCAAATGACATATCGGACAAAGGGCTAGTCTCCAAAATCTATAAAGAGCTCACCAAACTCCACACCCGAAAAGCAAATAACCCAGTGAAGAAATGGGCAGAAAACATGAATAGACACTTCTCTAAAGAAGACATCCGGATGGCCAACAGGCACATGAAAAGATGTTCAGCGTCGTTCCTTATCAGGGAAATACAAATCAAAACCACACTCAGGTATCACCTCACGCTAGTCAGAGTGGCCAAAATGAACAAATCAGGAGACTATAGATGCTGGAGTGGATGTGGAGAAACGGGAACCCTCTTGCACTGTTGGTGGGAATGCAAATTGGTGCAGCCGCTCTGGAAAGCAGTGTGGAGGTTCCTCAGAAAATTAAAAATAGACCTACCCTATGACCCAGCAATAGCACTGCTAGGAATTTATCCAAGGGACACAGGAGCACTGATGCATAGGGGCACTTGTACCCCAATGTTCATAGCAGCACTCTCAACAATAGCCAAATTATGGAAAGAGCCTAAATGTCCATCAACTGAGGAATGGATAAAGAAATTGTGGTTTATATACACTATGGAATACTACGTGGCAATGAGAAAAAATGAAATATGGCCTTTTGTAGCAACGTGGATGGAACTGGAGAGTGTGATGCTAAGTGAAATAAGCCATACAGAGAAAGACAGATACCATATGGTTTCACTCTTATGTGGATCCTGAGAAACTTAACAGGAACCCATGGGTGAGGGGAAGGAAAAAAAAAAAGAGGTTAGAGTGGGAGAGAGCCAAAGCATAAGAGACTGTTGAGAACTGAGAGCAAACTGAGGGTTGATGGGGGGTGGGAGGGAGGAGAGGGTGGGTGATGGGTATTGAGGAGGGCACCTTTTGGGATGAGCACTGGGTGTTGTATGGAAACCAATTTGACAATAAATTTCATATATAAAAAAATAAATAAATTAATTAAATAAAATGGAAAAAATAAAGAAAAAAAAGAAGATGTGGTATATATACACAATGAAATATTACTCAGCCACAAAAAAGAATGAAATGTTGCCATTTGTGGCAACATAGATGGATCTAGAGGGTTTAATGCTAAGTGAAATAAGCCAGTCAGAGAAAGGCAAATACCATATGATTTCATTTACATGTGGAATTTAAGAAAGAAATCAAATGAACAAAGGAAAAAAGGAGACAAACAAAAGAAACAGACTCTCTAAATATAGAAAAATATAGAAAACTCTTTAAATATAGAAAACAAACTGGAGGTTGCCAGAAAGGAGGCAGGTGGGCGAATGGGTGAAACAGGTGATGGGAATTAAGAGTACACTTATCGTGAGGAGCACTGAGTAATTTATAGAATTGTTGAATCATATTGTACACCTGAAACTAATATAGCACTGTATGTTAATTATACTTGAAAAAAAGTTTAAACAAATGCTTGCAATTTCATTAGTGACTAGGGAAATGCATATTTCCTAAAACCATAAATGAGATAAAGTTTTACACACACGCACAAATCAGCAGAGCAAACAAAAAGTTGGACTAAGCCAAGTATTGGTGAAAATTTAAAACAATAGGAATATTAAATTGATACAAGAATTTTAGGAAATAACATTATTTAGTTACTTTGAAAATACTCATAGACTGTGACCTAGTAATTTTCCTCTTAATTTTAAAACCTACAGAAATTTTTTAATAAATAAATGAGGAGATATGCATAAATGTGTTCATAAGAGCAGTGTATGTGATAGCAAGTAACTGAAATAATCCAAATGTCTTTCAATCAATAGTAGAAAGAATGAATAAATGGTGGTATAGTTACATAATGGAATTCCTTTAAGCAAAAATTAATTAAGTACCACGTATCGATAAGGATTAATTCAAAAAATAGTAAGCCAGAAAAGCAAGTCACAGAGGCTATATATTTATGAATCCATGTTTGTAACCTTCAATAAAAGCAAAACTAAACACCTTTTAGGGGCATGTGCATAAGTGATAAAATTAGAAAGAAAAACAATGGGATAATAAACATTTTGAAGGGATTAAATAAAAAGGCAGATGCAATCCGAAGGAACCCACAAAAGCTTCAATGATATTGACAATATTCTATTTCTTGAGGTTAATGGTAGGCACACATTAATATTAGTATAATTACTTAAATGCATGCAATGTGTATATTCAAGAGTTATAGGAATGAATTAGGTTAATTGACATATATAATTTTGTGTCTATTTATTGCAAATGTAATAAATACAGAAGGTAAGAGAAGAGAAAATAAATGTCAAGAATTTAAGATGTATTAATAGAAAGAAGACATCAAGCTCAGGCTTGTACAGCCGAGTACTATGCACAGGGACTAGATAAATAAAAAAAACATGCCAATCTAGAGACCAAGGGCAGTAAAGGTGACAAGAACAAGTCCAAGATTTTTTAGGCTCCTTGGAGAGTAATTTTGATCTGAGGCCAGAAAATGTGCTGGATATGGAGCCAGAACAGAAATACCTAAAGAGAGAGAGCTAAAGAAGACAACTGGCCATAGACCAGGGGTAGAGTGAATGAGTAAGTTAACCAAGCCTTAATTCCAGGAGAAACGGGCATCATTTAAGGAAATTTGGAGCTCTTCCATTGGGAGAGCTGCATCAGAACTCTGTTGCTCTTTAAGAATCCACCACAAATATTCCTATTCATAAGGGATCATATTTTATGTGTATGCAGACCCGGAGTGCATAAAACATGTTCTCAAGATGGCCTTTATAGGGATGAAGTGAATGGAATAAGGCATGTTATGTGAGCTTCTTCCTCCGGAAGTAGGAAGATAATCCTTTGTAAGGGTTTCAAGGACAGCAGAGGTGGACTCCCCAAAGAGGGGAAAAAAATGACTAAATCACAATGAGAGTGTCTACATTTAGTGTTTATTTTCAGTGAATAGATACAGGACCTTGGGAAGTCACACCCATCACTCTGTGCTCCAATTTCCTCATCTGTAAAGTAACTGGGCCTCTGCTTTCTTTGACATTTTCTAGTTATAACATTGCACAAATGCTAAGATTCATAAACTCAATGATCCAATTCTAACTACAGTTGCTCTGTTCAGACCATTTTCTAGAAGCTAAAAGAGAGAAGTGTCCACAGAGACTTTTACTTCCCCCAACTTTCCATTTCCCAATTTAGCTTGGCAGTATCTGCTCTCTACAGGAAAGCCATGGCTGGCAGCTTGCTGGGCAATCACCTCCTTGCTTTGAAGTCCTGTCTACCTCTATACCATCATGGGACATTAAACACTTCATTCCTAAAATTTATTTGTGGAGTGGGAACACTGGTGGCTCAGCCTGGAGTGGCCCTTCATTTAGAAAGTGCCTTTCAAAGTTAAAGGCAATAGAGGCCTTTTTGGTTTCAGTATAGAATGCTTTAAAGTGAGGATATCACTTTTCCCCCCTCTTTTACCACATGGAATTTTTGTCTTTATGGCCTTCAAAAATCAATTTTTATCTTAAAAGCAAATATTTCTCCTGCTCTTAAAATGCTAACATTTGAAAACCAATATATACTGGCAAATAATGTGGGAAATAGACATGCAGAACACTTAATGATGATTGAATACATAAAATATTTTTCTTCTGTTGTTATGTGACAGCTGGATGAGTTTCAACTTCCTGCTCACTGCACAGGCTCTAAGCTTCCAATTCTGAGATTTTTCCTTTTCTTCCTCCTCTCTACCTCCCCATCCCCTTCTTGCCTCCTCCTTCCTCTTTGGGAAAACACAAATGGTTTTGATTACATAATAGCTGCAAACTTTATATCTCCCACTTCAATTGTTACACATCATAAACAGAAGAATGAACTTCAGACTCCATTAAGACAAAGGTTGGTCTGGATTGTTGGGAGCCTTTCATGTTGGTATGGTTAAAAAAAAGAAAGTTTCTGTAGGAAAAATAAATGCACTGGGCCTAGATACTGACCATGTTCTGACTACAAACCACTCAGCCTAAAGGGTGACAAGACCCCAATTCTAGTCAAGGAAAAAGTGAAGCCTGGAGCCCAGGACTAACACAGCCCCTGCAAGATTCAGTCAACCCCCACAGTTTTAATATGTGAGTGCCAATAAATGCCCAAATGTTAAGCAAGGATAGGCAGAGCCCATGTAAAAATACTATGTAGTGTGCACACCCTTTTGATTCTGAATCTCTCTTCTCTAATCTGGAGTTTTCTTTTGCATTTTCTTTTACAAATAAAGCTCTATTGCCATCATAATGCCCAGGTAAATAACTAGAAGCACGAGCAAGGCAGCACGTTTTATTCCAACTGCAAATATTCATTGAGCACATACCACGTATGAGGCACAGTTCTAGATTCCTGGGCGCCCTCAATGAACAAAACAGACCAATGTCTACTGAAAGGGAGAAAGTCACTTTTATAAAAAAGCAGTATCAAGAAGTATATTTTACATTCTTTTAGAAGGCGGTAAGTATTGTGGAACAGTAGAACAAGAAGGAGGTACATGGGAATACTGGCTGAGGTGGAGGGTTGTGATTTTAAATAGGATGGTCAGTGAGGCTGTTAAAAAAGGATGTGATCAGATGTGATATTCTGAATCTTGGGAGAAGGGGCACTAATGAAGTTTCCAATTTGGAAAAAAAATGATCCTGGGTAATGACCTGTTCTTCCTGTTTCTTTGTTAAATTATTTATGCTGTTTGGAGATGTGACTTTAAATGATTATACCTTACTTTGCAGTACATTTAATTCATTGTAATACAATAATTTTCATTGAGGCCCTGCTATGTAATAGGCACTGTTTTAAGCACTGGGTTTACATCATTAAGAAGGAAGGCAGGATCTCTGTGCTCTTGGAGTCTCCATTCTAGACAGGAGAGCCAACAAGGATACATAAAAGACCTAGATGATTTCAGATTGCAGTCAGGGTTATGCAGAAATAAATAGGTCAGTAGCATATAGGTAGAGAGATAGGGTGGTCAGGACCAGAATCTCTGACTTTGATCTGGGATCTAAATGAGAAGATTATGGTGGACATGTGAAGGGATTTCTCAGCATAAACAACAAGCACAAAATCTCTGAGAAGAGGATGCTTTTGACTTCTTCTAGGAACAGTATGAAGGCCAGTGTGACTAGAGTAAGAAGGAGAGTGGCAAGAGATAATATCAGAAAAGTAGACACTGTCATGAGTGGAACTGTGTTTCTCAAGATGATTTTGAAGTCCTAATCCTCAGTTCCTGGGAATGTGACTTATTTGGAAATAGACTTCATGCAGATGATTTGTTAACATGGGTCATTGTGGTGGGCCCTAATCCAATATGACCGTGTTCTTATAAAAAGGGTAAATTTGGACATGGAAACTGACACACAAACACAGAATACCATGTGCAGGTGAAGGCAGAAGTGGGCATAATGCATTTACAAGTCAAAGAATGCCAAAGATTGCCAACGAACCACAGAAGTTAGGAATCATGGAACATATTCTCCCTCATAGCTGCCAGAATGGACCAATCCTGCTGACATTTTAATTTTAGGCCTCGAGTTTCCAGAACTGTCCAGTAATAAATTTCTTTTGTTTAAGCCATCCAGTTTGTGGTACTTTTCTACAACTGCCCTAGGAAACTAATACAGACAGGGACAGATGCCCTAGACATTTAGATTTTAGTCAAGGTGCAATGAGAAGACACTGAAAGGCTTTAAGCATGATCAAAAGAACATCTTAAAAAAGATTGTATCGATTCTGCCATTTGGTCATGGCAGTGCAACCAAGGAGAACTTGATGATCTGCCCAAAAGAAGCACAATCAAACTTTACACAGCCATTAGAGAATGACCATCATATACAGGATAGTTTTCTCAATTTTTCAGCACTGACATTTAGTGTTATTGATCTTCATAAAGCCATTTTTTGGATAAAAGTTTTCAAATGATAATCTGCATATTTTCAAATGCTGAATGAAATCAATTATGTGGTATATAATTTAACCCCTCTTATGATTCAGAAATATACATTTCAGTTCACAAAATATTTATTGTTTTGAATGTGAATCGATGTGTGAGACATTAAGATATAAAAATAAACATGACTATGCTCTTGATGAAGTTATAGTCTGATGGAGAAAACAGATACATGAGAGAATATCAATCTTTGACAGTGAGTAGCAAGGAAGGGTATATAGAGAGCTCTAAAGCAGCATGCTGAAGGATCCAATGATGTTTTTTGGAGGGGATGATGTTTGAGCCAAGCATGGAAAGTAAATAACAAGTGGTCAAATGACCAAAGGAAGGGGATATGCTCAGGAAAAAGGAAGAGTCCAGCAAATCCACATGGTTTCCAGCTAACCATCAGCAGGTGAGCAACCCTAGAAATAACAGTGGTGGTAGAAATGTGAGGACAGAGAGGAACCTGGTCATGGAGGCCCTTGTATGACAGCCAAGGGCCTTCTTATTGTGTAGGCAACAAGGATCCACTGGGGAGATGCAAATAAGGGATAAGATGATCACCTCAGCAGATGTATCATTCAGAGCTCATTAGTTACAAGCAAATTTGAAATTGATCCCAACTGCAAGGAAGTTTGTAGCAGAACTTTAGAGGCTTAGATGATTGAAGGAAAAGGCAAAGAAACAGGTCTTACTACAAGGTACAACACCAATCTCCTGTACATCCTTGGGCAGAAGGGTAATTCCAGAGCAACCACAAGATAGAGATGGCAGGGTGGTAATGGACACCTTCCTCAGGGATGAAATATTTACAGTTTTGTGCCTTGAGAAAAAAGTTGATTTATCAAATAAAACCCATATGTATAAAATGCCAAATAGTTTTGCAGAAATTGTATTATAATAAGAAGAAAAAAGATCATCTCCACACTTATTTCTACTCCAAAGAACTACTTTCAACGTTTTCAGCTATTTTTTTAATCTAAAACATATCTCTGTATTTCTAAGTTAAAAGGAAAAGACACTGCTAATCAAATTTAACAAAAAGAGAGCATATTGTCTGCCACGTGGAGAATGAGTTGAGGGCAGTAGTGGAAATGGACGTAGAGAGATGAGCTGGGACACTATTACTTTAGTACAAAAATGGTTGTGCTTTGTTTCTATGATCTGAATAACTGAAATGTATGCATTAAATTGCCAAAGATGTATGTTATTTATTCTGAATATAACCATAAAAGGAGTATGATGGGATACAATGCTTACTTAACATAAATCAGAGGAATTATCTGTAGCCAAATGTAATGCAGGAAAAGTATGAATATATATATTTGGGGGTTGAAAGAAAACTCTTGCGGGGAAAAATATTGGGGATATATGGGTTTGCTTGTATCTCTATCCTGCTTACCAGCAGAAATATAAGCTCAGTCACATCTCCCATTTACTGACTGAGCCAGCTTCTGAGATTCATAGGAACAATTCTCTTGATTTCAGGCCAGATTTAAAATAATCCACTTTTTTCCTGAGATGGCTTCGATATTAAGCAAACGGATCCCACTATGTCTTTTGCACTTAGTCAGGTTCTTTGCTATCACAATTTTTTTCCCTTCTGTTCTGCCCTGAAGGGAGAGAGAGAAGTTGGTGTTTGGTCTCACAATATGGAGTGGCATGCCCTTCAATCTCCTCCTAGCAGTTTTCTAGGTGAGAGATTTGCCCTCTATATCACCTTTCCTCCTGGGTCTTATTTTGTAACTCTGTCAACCATCCTTATAAGCCTAAATCCCGTCTTATCAGCTCATGTACTTACAGAATGGAGCTCATGTTTCAAAACCTAAAAATAGTCTGAACATACATGGAAGAACTTCAAGTAAAGTTGTAGTGTTAAGAGTCTTGCATAGAAAGAGTCCTATGCCTGAATGCTGAACAATTTCACCCCATCAGCCAGTGTCAACAAGGGGTAACTAGGGCATTTGGAAACTTTCTGCGCTCCATGATGCCTGTGATTGACCACAGCAGTAGGTTTTCAAACTTTGGCGTGCACCAGAAGAACCTCATGGGGCTTGTTAAATACATGACATTTGTGTTTCTGAGGTCTGAGTTCCATATGATGGGTCATCAAGTTCTTTATGGAAGATAATAACTTAAACATGGTGTTTAGCTTTTTTTGTATATACTGAGGTCATAAAATGGTATGCAGAAACTTGGAAGAGAAGACTGAGAGAAGGAAGAGAGAAAAATTTCCATCAAGGGAACTAGACACCTGTGGCCCATCATGAGATAAGAACCAGAGGAGATGGGAACTCATGTACAAATTTGAATCCAAGGACACTCCCAATCAGGTTATGGATATTCTGTAATTCTGTAGAAATTATAAGAACTCAAGGAGTGGTGGCCTGACTTTTTGGTGGGGGGCTGCTGGGGGTTCCACAACTCTTCCCAGTACCTATTTAACAAGTTTCCCTTTTCTAAAAAGTCTGTTGCAAGAGGTGAGGGTAATGAATGAGAATCACTTGTTCTTTTTGAGAGTCATTGTTGTAGTGAGTCTCTGTGTTTAAAAAGATGATGTCAAATCTAGGATATACACTGGAATGGAAAAGGGTTTAGAGTCCATATGGATTGTTCAACTCCCCTCAGCACCTGCTATATTGCTTTTAAATATCATCTGTCTCCAGATCTGCACTTCCTACTGAGGTGGAATCATGGGTATAGTATTTACCCTCCCCTATGGAACAACCAAAAAACCAGGTAAAGCATACAAAACAATGATTTTCAATACAGTGATTACTAGACAACAGAGGACAATGAATCCTGAGAAACAGAAAATGAAAAAGGTGAACCCTACAATTATCTCAGATTTCCACCTTGTAGAAGTTGCCAGACCATAGCACACAGACAGAGAATCCAGATAGAGTCCTGGAGACTCCCTGAGTTGAGGAGAAAGAGCTGAGAGTCCAGGGAGACCAAAGCAGCTCTTGGTCACAAGACAGTGAAACAAACAACACAGAGCTACACAGAGAAAGAACTCCAAAGAAGGTCAAAGTGCCATCCTTGAGTACTCATTGGAATACTGATCAGTGTCTGCATGCAGGAAAACCATTTGAGCCAAGGAAGGAACTACCTGAAAAGTTTAGTGGCAATAGTACCTATCAATCACATAGGGCCAGGAAGAGAATCTGTTCTCATCACTCTAGAAAACTTCATAATTTGCAGTGAATTGGGAAGAGTACTTAGAAGAGATTTGCTTCAGTAGCGGGGATAATTAGTCCTACATGAAACACCCTGGTCCTATTTAACAAATCTTAAAAGTGGTACCCTCAAACATCAAACTATTTATAAGTAAATTAACTGCATCCCAAAAGAAAGTTAAGATTATTATGGAAATACAAAAATATCTAATACCCCAAAATATAAAATTCAAAATGTCTGGTCCCTAATCAAAAAATTACCAGGCATAACGAGAAGCAGGAAAATACGATCCATAATGAGAAGAGAAGGCAGTCTATTGAAATTGACACAGAACTGACACAGATATTTGAATTAACTGAAAAGGATAAAAAAATGGTTATTGTAACTGCATTCCATATGTTCAAAAAGTTATGTAGAAACATAAAAGAAAATTTTTAAAAAGCAAATCAAGCTTCTAGTGATGAAAACAGAGTCTGAGATGAAAAATACACGAATACAATTAACAGCAGATAAGATCTTGCAGAAGGAAAGATAAGTAAACTTGAATTTACTTATAATTTATAATGAATTTATAATTATAATGAATTTACTAGTAATAGAAACTGTCCAAGATAGGGGCGCCTGGGTGGCGCAGTCGGTTAAGCGTCCGACTTCAGCCAGGTCACGATCTTGCGGTCCGTGAGTTCGAGCCCCGCGTCAGGCTCTGGGCTGATGGCTCAGAGCCTGGAGCCTGTTTCCGATTCTGTGTCTTCCTCTCTCTCTGCCCCTCCCCTGTTCATGCTCTGTCTCTCTCTGTCCCAAAAATAAATAAACGTTGAAAAAACAATTAAAAAAAAAAAAAAAGAAACTGTCCAAGATAAAACACACAGAAAAAAAAAGGCATAGATAAAGTAGTATCAGCGAGCTGTGGGACAACTTCAGCCTAATATAGGCATATATGAAACAAGGATGGGAGGGGACAGAAACAGTTCTGGAAGAAATCATGGCCATTTAAAAGAAAATGGTGAAAACTGTAAACCTGAAGGTCCAAGAAGCTCAATTAATTCCAAGCACAAGAAATGTGAAGAAAACTATACCCATGGAGTCCAGTCATAATCTTTACAGAAAGATTTTTAACTACAAATTCAATGTCTTCATAAGATTTAGAGCTAATCAGATTATCTATTTCTTCCCAAAAGAGCTTTTTGGTAGTTTGTGTCTTTCAAGGAATTGGTCCATTTCATTTAAGTTGTTGATTTGGTGAATTCTATGAAACATTAAAGGAAGAAATAATACCAATTCTGCACAAACTCTTATAGAAAATTTAAGAAGAGAGAATATTTCCCAAATTATTATTTGGTTCCAGTATTTCTTGAATACCAAATCAGAAAAAGACATTATAAGCGAAGGAAATGATAGGCTAATATCATTTATGAACAAAGATTAAAAAAAATTCAAAATATTATTTTATCCAAGTAAATACAGTACTAAAGAAGGGTAATATCATTAGCAAGTGGAGTTTGTTTCATGAATGCAAGGTTGGTTTTACACATAAAATCAAACAATGTAATTCATATTAAATTATAGAAAAATCAAACAATCATCTCAGCTGCCGGAAAAGCACTTGACAAAATCCAATTCATTCCTGATCAAAACTCTCAGCACACTAGTAACAGAAGAGAAATCTCTCAATTTAATGAAGAACATCTATGAAGCCCTATAGCTAACATCACCCTTAATGATGAAAGACTAAGTTCGAGAATAAGGCAAAAATTCCTGTTCAATCATGCCTATTCATCATTACACTGGAGGTTCTAGCCAAAAAAATAAGTAAAAGGCATCTAGACAAGAGAGGAAAAATAAAACTATATTCACAGATAACATATTCTCTATGTAGACAATCCGACGAAATCTATGAAAAGCTACTAGAATTAATAAGTGAGTTTGGCGATATTTTGGATACAAACCAATATAAAACTCACTATTATTTCTATGTACTATAGAAACAAAAAATCAGAAATTGAAATTTAAAAAAATGTGCAATTTATAATAGCATAATAAAATATGAAATCCTTAGGGATAAAACTGACAAAAGATTTATGAAACCTGCACACTAAGAATTATAAAACATTGCTGAGAGAAATAAAGGAAGGCTCAAATAAATGAAGAAATACATTGTGTTTGTGGGCAGAGATATTCAATATAGTCAAGATGTCAATTCTTCTCAAATTGGTCTATAGATTCAACAGATTCAGAATCCCAGATTTTTTTTAAAGGACAAGTTGGTTGTGAAATTCATATGGAATTACAAAGAACGTAAAATAACCAATACATCTTTGGAAGAGAAGAATAAAGTCTTTACACCAAAGACTTACTTTACAGCTAGATGAATCATGACAGCATGGTATTGGCATAAAGATAGAAAAATAGATCAATGGAAAAGAATAGAATCCAGAAGTACATCCAAATATTTATAGACAAGTGATTTTCTATGAAGATGCCAAGACAATACTGTAGAGAGAGGATACTATTCAACAAGTGCTGCTAGAGCAACTGGATACCCAAATGCCAAGCATGCCTGTGACCCACACAGGCATATGTATAAACTTAAAAAGAATCATAGACCTAAATGTGAATTCAAAAACCATTGAAATCTCTGAAGAAAAAAATTTCTTAGGACACCAAAAGCATGAGCCATCAAAAGAACAACAACAAAAAAAACCCGATAAACTGTAGCCCATTAAAATTAAATATTTCTACTCTTTGAAAGACAGTGTTAAAAACATGCAAAGACATACCACCAACTAGGAGAAAATATTTGCAAATCATAAGTCCCATAAAAAACTTGTATCTAGAGCCTGTAAAGTACACTTAAAATTAAGTAATGAGAAAACAAACAACCCCGTAAAAAAGGAGCAAAAGATTTGGGCAGGTAATTTACCAAAATATACATCCAACATTTAAGTACATGAAGAGATGCTCAACATCATTAGTCATGAAATTCAAATTAACATCGTATCACTACACACCTATTAGAATGGCTAAGACTAAAAAGAGTGAGCATAGCAAGGTTTGGTGAGGATGTGGAGGAACTGGGAACTACTGATGGATATACAAAACATGGAATCATTTCAGATGAGTTTGGAAGCTTGTTAAAAAGTTAAACATATACCTATGATTATCCAGCCATTCTACTCGTAAGTAGAAATGAGAGCATATATCATACAGAGTCTTGTACACAAATATTTAGAGCAGCTTTGTTTGTAATAGTCAAAATTAGGAGACAACCCAAATGTCCACCAGGAGAATGGACAAACAATATATGTTGTAGCCATACAATGGAATAATACTCAGAAATAAAAAGGAATGAACTTGATAAATGCAACAGTAAGGAGGAATCTCAAAACAACTATGCTGAACGAAAGAACCCAGACAATAAGAAGAATGTGTGCAGTATAATTCTATTTGTATAAAACTCCAGAAAAACTAAACTAACCTGCAGTCATAGAAAAAAAGCCCACTGAGTTGCCAGGGAAAGAGGGAGCAGGGGGAGGAGGGACTATAAAGAGGCATTCACTCCTGTGAATGATTGATATATTTGATTCAACTCTCTTGATTATGTTGATGATTTTGTGCATATATACTTATGTCAAAACCTATCAAATGATGCACTTTAAATATATGCAGCATGTTATACATCAATAATATCTCAATAAAGCTATTAAAAATATCAGCTATCTCTTTCAATTCTGTTTACCTGTCTTTTTCACTGCCTCAAGTGGATCCTTAATTAAACCTTTGCTTTATGTTCACTAATTTCTCTCAGAGACTTACTTTTTGTTTGAAATTCTAAAAAAGAATGACCCTAGCCTATAAAGGCCTTAGGAATGTTACCAGTGTCACTTAGTTGTTGGTTCAGACTATTTCTATAGCCTAGCTTTTATGTTTTGTAAAGGCTAAGCAAAGAGCTGTTAATCACTACAGAAATTATGGTAGAAGTATAACTTCTAGAACTTCTTTCTAGGAGCATAAGAATCACCAAATTATACCAACTCTGTGCCTGGAAGACAATAAGCTTTCTATGTATTACTTTCATTCACTCATTTATTCTTCCAAACAAGAGATAATTATTGAGTTCCTACTATATTATAGACACTGTGATTACTATTTTAAGGCCTACTACATAATAGGCACTGAGTTGGAATTTAGTCCTTTATAAACATTATTTCATGCAGGTGTTTATTATTGCCAATTTACAGATTAGCAATGTGAGGATCAGAGAGATTAAATACTTGCTCGATTTTACTTAGGCAGAACACAAAAAATATTGGAAAAGTGATTTTTGTTTACACAAATATAAAATTTAAAAATTTCTTCCTCTTAGTCATCTACAGGTCTTTTTCTGGCTATCTAGTTTGGAGAAAAAAGAGCATTTATCAATTACATATTCAAATATATACACACACATACACACACATGCACATATACACAGTTTTTGGAAAGTCTTTGCAATATTCTTTCTACTTCTGTGACTTCATTCCCAGGCCTATTCTCATTCATTTTAGACTCTGTAGTTTCAAGGTTGTTCTAGCCTCAAACCTTCTCCTGTGAGGTGAGGAGCCCAAGGATATACAGGAGATTGGTTAGCAAATGTCAATAATGTACTTCAAAAGGATTGGGATACATAAATTGAAAGTTGTTATTCTTCCTGTAATAGAAGAATTGGTTGAAATGTTGAATTTCCTTTAATGAAATGTTTTAGTACCTTTCATTGGTAAAATGGGTTACTGCCAAAGAAATCTAAACAACTAGTGGTTTGGTGTATGGTAATGGTTTCTACAATAACACCTGAACAGCATGAAGTGTAGGTATTTTTCAAAGTAAAGTAGGACTGGAAGCAAAGGGGTCATGCACCTTGTAGTAAGGTGAGACATCAGTTATGCCCCATGGGCTGTTCAAAGGGGCACAGCAGATGTAAAGAAGGGGAAGCTGGAATAGAGCCACATAACACATGCCTTCATTTCATTCATGGAGCAGACGGAGCACAGAGCAGATGGCCCCTTACTTTGATGAATGATCAGAAAGGAAGCCCATGGATGCCATAGAGAAAAGGAACATACAAAAATGCTTTTAGGGACCATGTGTCAAGGAGAATGCCAGATGGGATGGTTAGCTCTCTCTTTTCACCCTCATATCCAAATCCATTAAGAAATCACAATTGGAAAGGATGATCAACAAAGAGACAAACAGTAACAAATGGTTAATGGCACAGGATTAATATTTTCTTCATCAAGCTTCCATTTCAGGCACACAGAACTACATTCTTTCTTTTCCGAGTCTTTGTCCCCATTTCTTTTCTCTGAAAAGCCCTGCTCCTTAAACTGAGCCTTTCTATTCTTAAGTACTGTGCTCAAATTCCACATCGTTTTAGTTTTCTCAGCCCATAATGATTGTTCCTTCCTTAATTTCCAAATTACTCAGTTTGTATCAGCCATTGTTACTTTAATTAATAATAAATTCAGTATATTACTTTTTATATATATAAAGTACCCTCTGGCTATAGGCAACTTGAGCTCTGAAATCATTTTAAAATTCATTAGACTTCTGCCTAGCACAGTGTCTAGAATATAGCAGATACTGTGACCATTTTCCTTGTGCCAATCAGGGTCATTTGTATGTATCTTGTCATATCTTATATTTAAAAATACTACACAGTCTCTGGGCATTGGCAGCAGCATGGTCCAGTGAATGTTCCTGGGGCTGGGCAAGCACCCAGCCATTTCTCAGTGAGACCCTCCCCCAGAGGGTCAAAATGGTTCAAAGCCACAGTCCCCCAGGAGTGAGGGGTTGGGAAACACAGTTGCATCTGAGGTAAAACTCAGGAGGGAAGTGCCACCTGGCCACCTGACAGCTTGGTCATGGACAGTGTAAAGGCAGGCAATGGACAGAAGAGGGAAACAAAGAAGGGGTGCATGATTGCTGGTCAGGGAGAATAGAGTTCCAGGATACTAGAGACTGGGCAGCTGGGTGATGCCATTTTCACTCCTCCTACGCATGTGCATTCACACCTACATGCGCCACAATGATCCACTCCAGTAAGCTAAGCAGTGGCATATAGTGGAGAATGGAGCCATTACACTAAGCTCCACCCAACTGGGCCAAATTTGTTATTCAGGAACACCACAAGTCACTCCACCTGCATAGTTTACGGACTATAAAGTGCTTCATTGTTTCACTACTAGGGGAAACTGATGTAATTTCAATCGTATTTCAGTCTGTTCACTGGTCCATCTATTCATTTTTTTTCTTTTTTCTTTTCTTATTCTTGAATAAAGAAAGAGAAAAATATTATTTTTATTTTCCATTTTTATTAAAAACATTTTTAAATTTTTTACTATAGTTTTTACTTTTTTGTAAAATATTCAAATTCTATTTTACTCCCATCATTTCATTTTATTGTATTTCGTTGTATTCATTTTTTCAAATTTTCAAAGATTTTCCTTTTTTTGTCTTTTTCTTTCCTTTTGTTTTTTTCTTTGCTTATCTTTCCCCTTTTTTCTCTAATCAAGCTCCTTTCAACAACCAGACCAAAACATACTTAGGATCTAGCATCATTTATTTGATTTGTGTGTGTGTTGTTTTTAATTTTTTAATTTTAATTTTAATTTTACCTTATTAATTCCTTTTCTTCCTTCAAAATTACAAAACAAAAAAATTCACTTCAAAAGAAAGAACAGGAAGAAATGCCAGCCAAGGACTTAATCAACATAAATACACGCAAGATGTCTGAACCAGAATTTAGAATCATAGTAATAAGAATACTAGCTGGGGTTGAAAATATATTAGAATACCTTTCTGCATAGATAAAAGAAGTAAAAGTAAAAGCTAAAAAAAAAGTAAAAAGAAGTAAAATTAAAAAAGTAAAAGGAAGAAATAAAAAGTGTGATAACTGAGCTGCAATCTCAAATGGATGTCATGGCAGAAAGGATGGATGAAGCAGAGCAGCAAATCAGCTATATAGAGGACAAACTTATGGAGAATAATGAAGCAGAAAAAAAGAGAGAGACTAAGGCAAAAGAGCACAATTTAAGAATTAGAGAAATCACTGACTTAAAAAAGTAACAACATCAGAATCACAGGGTTCCCAGAAGATGAAGAGAGACAAAAAGGGCTAGAAGTTTTATGTCAGCAAATCATAGTGGAAAACTTTCATAACCTGGGGAAAGACACAGACATCAAAATCTAAGAAGTAAAGAGGACTCCCATTAGATTCAACAAAAACCGACCATCAACAAGGCATATCATAGTCACATTCACAAAATACTCAGGCAAGGAGAGAATCATGAAAGCAGCAAGGGAAAAAAGTCCTTAACCTACAAAGGAGGAAAGATCAGGTTTGCAGCAGACCTATCCACCGAAACTTGGCAGGCCAGAAAGGAGTGGCATGTTGCATTCAATGTGTTTTAATGGAAAAATATGCAGGCAAGATTTTTTTAAATAATTCTTTACCCAACAAGGCTGTCATTCAAAGTAGAAGGAGAGATAAAAAGTTTCCCAGACAAACAAAAATTAAAGGAGTTCATGACAACTAAACCAGCCCTACAAGAAATTTTAAGGTGGACTCTCTGGGGGAGAAAAGATGGGGGAAAAAAAGAAAGGAAAAAGAAAAAAAAGACCAAAAGCAACAAAGACTAGAAAGGACCAGAGAACACCACCAGAAACTCCAACTCTAAAGGCAAAATAATGGCAATAAATTCATATCTTTCAGTACTCACTCCAAATGTCAATGGACTCAATACTCCAGTCAAAAGACATAGGGTGACAAAATGGATAAGAAAACAAGATCCATCTCTATGCTGTTTACAAGAGACCCACTTTAGACCTAGAGACACCTTCAGATTGAAAGTAAGGGGATGGAGAACCATCTATTATGCTAATGGTTGATAAAAGAAAGCCAGAGTACCCATACTTATATCAGACAATCTACATTTTAAAATAAATCCTGCAGCAAGAGATGAAGAAGGGCATTATATTAATTAATTATATTAATTACAACCTAATAATTATAAACATTTATGCTCCAAATATGGCAGCAAACAAATATATGAATCAATTAATCATAAACATAAAGAAACTCATTGATAATAATACCATAATAGTAGGGAACATCAACTCACCACTTAAAGCAAAAGACAGATCCTCTAAACAGAAAATCAACAAGGAAACAATGGCTTTGAATGATACACTGGACCATATGGAATTAACAGAAATATTCACAACATTTCATCCTAAAGCAGAGGAATACACATTCTACTCCAGTGCATATGGAAACATTCTCCAGAATAGACCACATACTGGGACACAAATCATCCCTCAACAAGGACAAAAAGTTTGAGATCATACCGTGTACATATTCAGACCACAAAGTTATGAAACTCGAAATCAACCACAAGAAAAAATGTGGAAAGATAACAAATACTTGAAGACTAAACACCATCCTACTAAAGAATGAATGGGCTAACCAAGAAGTTAAAGAGGAAATTAAAAAGTACATGGAAGCCAATGAAAACAATAACACCACAGCCCAAAACCTCTGGGACGCAGCAATGGCGGTCATAAGAGGGAAGTATATAGCAATCCAGGCCTTCCTAAAGAAGGAAGAAAGGTCTCAAATATACAACCTAAACTTATACCTAAAAGAGCTGGAAAAGAACAGCAAATAAAACCCCAAACCAGCAGACGGCTGGAAATAATAAAGATTAGAGCAGAAATTAATGCTATCGAAACCAAACTAAACCAAAACCAAAACAAAACAAAACAAAACAAAGCAAAACCAAAAAACCCAACAGTAGAACAGATCAATGAAACCAGAAGTTGGTTCTTTGAAAGAATTAACAAAATTGATAAACACCAAGCCAGTTTGATCAAAAAGAAAAAGACCCAAAAAAATAAAATCAAGAATGAAAGAGGAGAGATCACAACCAACATAGCAGAAATAAAAACAATAATAAGAGAATATTATGAGCATTTATATGCCAATAAAATGGGCAATCTGGAAGAAATAGACAAATTCCTAGAAACATATAAACTACCAAAACTGAAACAGGAAGAAATAGAACATTTGAACAGAACCATGACCAGTAACGAAAATTGATTACTAATCAAATATCTCCCAAAAAACAAGCCCAGGGCCAGACGGCTTTCCAGGGGAATTCTACCAAACATTTAAGGAAGAGTTAACACCTATTCTCATGAAGATGTTCCAAAACAAACAAACAAACAAACAAACAAAAAAAGAAATGGAAGGAAAACTTTCAAACTCTTTCTATAAAGCCAGCACTACCTTGATTCCAAAATCAAAGACCCTACTAAAAAGGAAAACTATAGACCAATTTCCCTGTTGAATATGGCTGCAAAAATCCTCAACAAGATACTGGCCAACTGGATCCAACAATACATTAAAAAAATTATTGACCACAACCAAGTGCAATATATACCTGGGATGCAGAGCTGGTTCAATATTCTCAAAACAATCAATGTGATTCATCACATCAATAGAAGAAAGCACAAGAACCACATGATCTTCTCAATAGATGCAGAGAAAGCATTTGACAAAATACAGCATCCTTTCTTGATAAAAACCCTCAAGAAAGTAGGCATAGAAGGATCATACCTTGAGATTATAAAAGCCATATTATGAAAGACCCAACGCTAATATCATCCTCAATGGAGAAAAACTGAGAACTTTTTCCCTAAGGTCAGGAACAAGACAGAGATTTCTACTCTCGCCACTGTTATTCAACATAGTATTGGAAGTCTTAGCCTCTGCAATCAATAACACAAAGAAATAAAAGGCATCCAAATCGACCAGGAGGAGGTCAAACTTTCACTTTTTGCAGATGACCCGACACTCTGTATGGAAAACCCAAAAGATTCCACCAAAAAATTGCTAGAACTGATCCATGAATTCAGCAAAGTCTCAGGATATAAAATCAATGCACAGAAATCAGTTTCATTCCTATATGCCAACAACGAAGCAACAAAAAGAGAAATCAAGGAATTGATCCCATTTACAATTGCAACAGAACCCATAAAATACCTAGGGATAAATCTAACCAAAGAAGTGAAAAATCTATACACTGAAAAATATAGAAAGCTTATGAAATAAATTGAAGAAGACACCAAAAAAGGAAAAATATTCCATGCTCCTGGATAGGAAGAACAAATATTGCTAAAATGTCAACACTACCCAAAGCAATCTACATATTTAATGCGATACCTATCAAAATAACACCAGCATTCTTCACAAAGCTAGAACAAACGATCCTAAAATTTGTATGGAACCAGAAAAGGCCCAAATAGCCAAAACAATCTTGAGAAAGAAAGCCAGAGCTGGAGGCATCACAATCCCGGACTTCAAGCTGTATTACAAAGCTGTAATCATCGAGACAGTATGGTACTGCCACAAAAACAGACTCTCGGATCAATGGAACAGAATAGAGAACCCAGAAATTGACCCACAAACATATGCCCAACTGATCTTTGACAAAGCAGGAAAGAATCACCAATGGAATAAAGACAGTCTCTTCAGCAAGTGGTGCTGGGAAAACTGGACAGCGACATGCAGAAAAATGAACCTGGACCACTTCCTTACACCATACCCAAAAATAAACTCAAAACGGACGAAAGACCTAAATGTAAGACAGGAAGCCATTAAAATCCTCGAGGAGAAAGCAGGTAAAATCCTCTTTGACCTTGGCTGTGGCAACTTCTTACTCAACACGTCTCTAGAGGCAAGGGAAACAAAAGCAAAAACGAACTACTGGGACCTCATCAAAATAAAAAGCTTCTGCACAGTGAAGGAAACAATCAGCAAAACTAAAAAGCAACTGACAGAGTGGGAGAAGATATCAGATAAAGGGTTAGTATCCAAAATCTATAAAGAACTTATCAAACTCAACACCCAAAAAACAGATAATCCAGTGAAGTAATGGGCAAAAGACATGAATGGACACTTCTCCAAAGAAGACATCCAATGGCCAACCGACACATGAAAAGATGCTCCACATCACTCATCACCAGGGAAATAAAAACCAAAACCACAATGAGATACCAGCTCACACCTGTCAGAACGGCTAACATTAACAACTCGGGCAACAACAGATGTTGGCGAGGATGCGGAGAAAGAGGATCTCTTTTGCACTGCTGGTGGGAATGCAAACTGGTGCAGCCACCCTGGAAAACACTATGGAGGTTCCTCAAAAATGAAAACTAGAACTACCTTATGACCCAGCAATTGCACTACTGGGTATTTATCCAAGGGATACAGGTGTGCTGTTTTCAAGGGGCATATGCACTCCAATATGTAGAGCAGCACCATCAACAATAGCCAAAGTATGGAAAGCGCCCAAATGTCCATCGATGGATGAATGGATAAAGAAGATGTGGTATATATATATATATATATATATATATATATATATATATACACACACACACACACAATGGAGTATTACTTGAAAATCAAAAAGAATGAAATCTTGCCATTTGCAACTATGTGGATGGAACTAGAGCATATTATGCTAAGTGAAATTAGTCAGTTAGAGAAAGACAATATCATATGACTTCACTCATATGAGGACTTTGAGATACAAAACAGATGAACATAAGGGAAGGGAAGCAAAACTAATATAAAAAGAGGGAGGGGGACAAAACATAAGAGATGCTTAAATATGGAGAACAAACAGAGGGTTACTGGAGGGGATATAGGAGGGGGGATGGGCTAATAGGTAAGGGGCATTAAGGAGTCTACTCCTGAAATCATTATTGCCCTATATGCTAACTTGGGTGTAAATTTTAAAAATAAAGAAATTACTGATATTTAAAAAATAAAAATTAAAAGTACTGCACGGCAGTGAAACCATCAATAAAATGAAAAGACAACCTACTAAATGGGAGAAAATATTTGCAAATCCTATATCTAGTAAGGGTCTAATATCCAAAATATTTACACTCAATAGCAAAAGAAAAAATTACAAAATGAGCAGAAGATCTAAATAGACATTTTTCCAAAGAAGACATACAAGTGGTCAACAGGTACATGAAAAGATGCTCAACATCATCATTCATTAGAGAAATGCATAATGCATATCCAAACTACAATGAGATATCACATCACACCCATTAGAATGGCCGTTATGGAAAACACAGTGTTGGTGAGGATGTGGAGAAAAAGGAATCCTCGTGTACTGTCGGTGGGAATGTAAATTGGTGTAGCCACTATGTAAAACAGTATAAACGTCCCTCAAAAATTTACAAATAGAAGTATCATATGACCCAGCAATTCCACTTTGCGGTATTTATCTGAAAAAAAAACAAAAGCACTAATTTTAATAGATATACAGTCCTCAATGCTCATTGCAACATTGCTTACAATAGTTAAGACATGGAAACACCTAAGTGTCCATTAATGGATGAACGGATGAAGAAGATTTTATTCAGTCATAGAAAAGAAATCTTGATATTTGTAACAACATGGAGGGAACTCAACAGCATTACACTACATAAAATAGAGAAAGACAAATACCATATGATCTCCTTTATATGTGGAACATAAAAAAACAAACAAACAAATAAACAACAACAAGCTAACAGATATAGAGAACATATTCTGGTTGCCAGATGTAAGGTGTGAAGAATGGGAGAAATGAATGAAGGTGGTCAAAAGGTTAAAAAAATGGGTACAGGTTTATGATATTGGCAATGTCTATAAAATAGAATTCAATGAGACTACTCATGAAGATGATTGTTTTAATTCTGAAAGATGATCAAGAAAAAGTGCATTATTACATTATGATTCAATTAAAATTTTTTTAACGTTTACTTATTTTTAAGACAGAGACAGGGCACGAATGGGGGAGGAGCAGAGAGAGAGGGAAACACAGAATCCGAAGAAGGCTTCAGGCTCTGAGCTGTCAGCACAGAGCCTGACAGGGGTCTCAAACTCACAAACTGTGAGACCATGTCCTGAGAAGAAGTCGGATGCTCAACTGACTGAGCCAACCAGGTGGCCCATGATCCAATTTTTAAAAATAGATATATGTGTGTGTGCATAAAACAAATATGAAAGTCTACACCCCAAATTATGGTCATTTGTTATCTCTGAATGATAGAATTACAGGGATTTATTTCATGCTTTTCAGTAAGCTATAGGCATTTTATAGAGAAAATATATTACTTTTGTAATCACAGGAACACTTGTGAAACTGGCAAATAAAAAATTTAATCCATAGAAACCCCTAAATCTTTATAAAAACATCATGGTATTAAACTATTAGACAACAGAAAGCTACTTCATGTTGCAAAGCAAATTTTTAACTCCTGAGAGTACACTGAACTTTGAGAAGCAATGCCCTTGGAGAAAAGTATCTGCACTATTTGGAGATTTTCACTACATACACAGTAGGTATTCGATGTCCAATCACCACGGCCCCATACAAAGACGAGAATATATTTATACAACCTGATGGGAATAAATAGCTCCAAGAAAGCAAGTGGCAGTTTGGGGCCTATTATTCTTGATAATGTCCTTTTATTCATTAGGACTTTGTTGGTTGCTAGTGACAGAAACCAACTCTAACTGGCTTGTGCAAAAACCAGAATTCCTTCATTCACAAAGGTCTGGAGCATATCTGAGCAATTCATAGACCTGAAAGAAGACATGCAAGAATCAGAGCCTTGGGGTCTTTAGCAAGAGACTCAAAGCCACAAAATTCCTTCTGGCTCTGTATGACAATTGCCTCCACTTGGCTTCATTCAGTCAGGACATCCTCTCCACATATCTGCCGGCAGCCCTAGGTTCCTATCTTCCTGTCTTGGATACCTCAGAAAATATATTATTCCTAGGAAAAAAATTGTGATTGAGCTTTCTTGGATCATGTGCCCACCCTTGATCCAATCACTGAGATAATTGGATGTACACCTGAGCAACCCAACTTTCAACCATGTGGTCAGGGACAAGGTTTGTAATGCAGAGGAGGAACAGAAAGTTTATTTTAAAAAACCCCACAAAAATAACTTCACAGTCTAGTAAGAATGTGGCCTGTATTGTGGAATGATGGGTAAAAGAGTCCACATTTTGAAGGAATTATAAAATTGTTGAAATGAAGGAAGAATTTTTACTTCTATAGGCCTTTACCAAAACACAAGGAATAATGCATCACTCACTAGGATGCTACTTTCATTTTGAAGGCTATCAAATTTTCCATGATTCTGTGAGCCAAGTGAGTTTCAATCTTTTTTGAACCCCTGGAATTCATGCCTCTTAAGAAAGAAGATGGAATAATTCTGTTAGTGATGCCTGGCAACTGTTGGTTATTAGGATGGCTCCAGAAAGAAAGATATTAATTACCCTGAAGATGCTGGAAGTCCTATGGAACTGACCCATGGGTCACACGAAGAGCATTAAGGAAGCAAGTATCACAAATGCATCATTCCCTTGGAGTTGTCACACAGATTTCATGTCTACTGGCGGAAGTGTAAAAGGTATATAGAAAGCAGTCTTATTTTTCTTTGTTCTCATTCCCTGAGGGATTTTTTTTTGCCACCATCATATTAAAAGATGAGAAAAATTCCAGAGAAAGTGTAAATTGCTTCAAAAATATTAAGATAGTTCTACTGTTTGTAAAATTTCTTTTTGCAAAGATAAAAACCATGCCAGATTTATTAAAGACCATTGTTGAGATTAAAATATTTGTGGTGCATCATTGAAATTTTTATCTGAAAAATAAACATTTGACCATGTTATTAGCATCTAAGAATATACAAAAGTCATTGAAAAAACAATTAAGAAATTCTGTCTTGCATTCCATTGGAGATTCATTCTGCTTTGGAGATGTACCAGAACTAAAGCGTAGAGCCCCTCCAATGTCGGTTACCTTGCTTCTTGGCTTTAGATAGAAACCTGTAGCTCAAACAAAAGAATTCTATCTTTAATTATTCTACAAGCAGAAGTTTGTCAGCTGAAATAGAGTCCTAGCTTTTATATACATGCTCAAAGCAAAAACGGGAGGTGGGGAGAAATGGTCTGTTATGGGCTCACTCTTATCTGAATGGATCTCCTAGGAATGGATTACTTTGAGTTCAGCTTTCCCTCTCTGGGGTCTCCTAGAGGCTTTTCTCCCTGACCCCCTTCATTCTCTCAGTACCCAGAGTTTCTCAATATTCAGAATTTTCAACTATTTTAGTTTCTGAGAAAGTTTAGTGTCTACCTACTACCTGCATCTTTTCCCTTAGGGTCTGTGCATCATGAGGTAGAAGTAGGGTTAAATAACTACCCCATTTGTCAAATAATGATCCACCCTTGAGACTCTCCATTGCTTTAAATCATAGTCTACAATGGGCCACAAGTAAAAGGCTAATTTTTCTTTACTAGTCAAGATGAATGTCTCATTTAAGAAAAGTATCCATGCTAATAGTCTCAAAAATCAGATGTCATGATTCAATACTAGCAATAGAAGGAATAAAAAGGGTTATAATCCTTAGGCTTTGATTTTTAAAAAATCTCCAAATTCCATGGAGTATCCTTCAAATTATTAAAAAATACCTTTTAAGGAAGTCAAACTCAAATGAGCTATTTCTGTACTCCTCATTCCTTTACTGGAAAAAAAAATGTATCTTTCCCATAATGTGAACAAAACTCCCTCTGGAGTTTCCCCCTCACTTTATTGAAGTATACATGAATCATAATTGCACAACTTAATGCATTTTCTCAGAATAAACATGCCTATGTAATGGGGAACCAGATCAAAAACAAGAAACCATCACCACCCCAAGAACCCCCCTTGTGCTTCTTTCCAGTTACTATATCCCCCCACCATCATATGTCTTTTTAGACTACTTTTGAAACTTATATCACTGTTCAATATATATTCTTCGTGCCTTGCTTCTTTCAGTCAACATAATGTTACATGAGATTCATTCATGTTGATGCATATAACTGTAGTTTGATTACTGTCATTGCTATTTAGTACTTCATTATATATATAGAACACAATTTACTCATCCATTCTGTACTGATGGACACTTGGTTTATTTATAATTTGGGCTTGAATAGTTCTACTAAAACGTTTTGTACAGGTTTTTTGGTCATCAAATAAATGCACTTCTAGTGGCATAAACCTAAGGGTGGAATTGCCAGGTCGTGGGATATACACATGTCCATTTTAAATACATGGTATCAGTTTCCTAACTTTGCTTTACCAATTTACAAGTCCCACCAGCATTGTATGAGAATTTCATTTTCTTTGTCAATACATTCTGGTGGCTGTATAATGGGCTCATATTGAGGTTTTGATTTGCATTTCCCTGTAGGACTATTAATTTTGAGTACCTTTTGATATGTTTATTGACCATTTGAGTCTCTTTTCAACATGGCTGTTCAAACCTTTTGCCCATATTTAATTAGGTATTCTGTCTTTTTAATTTATAGGTATTTATTATATATCCTGGGTGAGTCTTTTGACAGATACATGTTCTCCATTCTGTGATTTGTCTTTTCATTTTCTTTTTTTCTTATTTAAAAAAAAATTTTAATGTTTTTATTTTTGAGACAGAGAGAGACAGAGCATGAGCAGGGGAGGGGCAGAGAGGTGGAGACACAGAATCTGAAGCAGGCTCCAGGCTCAGAGCTGTTAGCACAAAGCCCGATGCAGGGCTCAAACTCACGGAGTGTGAGATCATGACCTGAGCTGAAGTCGGATGCTTAACTGACTGAGCCACCCAGGTGCCCCTGTCTTTTCACTTTCTTGATGGTAACTCTTGATGAACAGAATTTTACATTTTAGCCATCATCATTGGTTTTTGATCCTGTTCTAAGCTTTAGTTTCTACTTAGGATGATAAAATTTGTAACGAATGAATGCTCCAGATGTATAGTATATATTCAAAACTGCATCTGAGTCTTTAAATGCAAGATCTTCCTGGACTTCCCAAAAGTGACAAAAATCTTCATGCTATGAGTCTCTCCCTGACCTGAAAGCAGGTCAGGCTCTTACAAAGGACAAAGCCAGTTGAGGGTCAAAGAGTCATCTCAAGTTACTAGAGTCACAATGTAACCTCAGATCCAGCCAATGCAAATCTTCACTAAGAATTCAAAATACACATAGGAAGTCTCCAATTTTCCCACAGAAAAGTTTCTTGGGCAGAAAAGGGAGAGGAGGTTTATATCCAACCATACATACTTAGAGGAAAAAACATCCGAAGTTCTAAATCAAGGAGAAACTCTATCTTCTCTCAAGATCAATAATATTCCCAGAAATGCCCCTATTCTACATTCTTGGATTTTAGTTGTTTTTCCCTACTTGGATTTTCTGAGCCAGCCTTAAATTCTACAATAATCCCCATTTTCTACCTAATTTAAATAGTTTTCTCTTCCTTTATCTAAGCATGTGTAGCTAATATAAATTTGGACAAATGCTAGAGATAAAAAACACAAAAACAAGTGCAGTTCATTAGTGGAAGAATGAGATAAAATCATGGGTAAGATTTTTCTCTGTTTCATGAACATTCTGTAATGCCCCCTGGCAAACCCTAGGATATCTTGCCACTTGGTCTGGAAGATTGGTCTATGACAACGAGCCACAGTGCCTTCCCTCAATAAAGCTAAGTCCCTTTCGATGTCCTGAAAAACTGTAAAGAAAGATGGAAGTTAGTGAACAAACCTGTTACAATTTTCCTAAGAAGCAGAGTCTGAGGTAGTGTATAGGAAGTTCATCAGGGAATGCTTTTGGGATCAGCACTTGTGACAGAAGGACAGGAAACAACAGCAGATGGAGATGTTAGACTGCAGTGTTATCACAACAAAGGACTCATCTGAACTCAGCAGCAGCTCTGAAATTGGAAAGTTCCTTCAGTGCTGTCCAACTTGAGACTAGAGCAGGACCTTTATACTCATTGGACAAAGGGCTGCCCTGGAAAAGGAGTGTGATTGTGGATGAAGGAATTCCAAGAAAGAACAGACAGATGAAGGTTTTCAGTTAGCAGCATTCTCAGCAGCTAGGAGAAGTTCTTCCCACCTAAAAGGGCACATTGGGAGGTGGAGGATCGGCCACATACCAAAGCATCCATTACAAATATTTTTCACATATATACAAAAAGTTTTCCAAGAAAATTCTTAATATCCCAAATTATGAGGACACATTTCTTTATCACAAAATGGCAAAAAAAAAAAAAAAAAAAAAAAAAAAACAATTGTCAAGTTGACAACTAGGCATCTTGCCAATTTTCTTAGAACTAGTCTCTTTCTTCTTTGGGTATCTTAATCTTCACAATTTCTCCCAGTTTTCTCTGCAAGCCCCCAAGGGAAGCTTTTACATGTGTGAGGAACAATTAGGCTCATACATCTTGACAGTCTCTTTGTCAAGGCATTCTCTACTTGCCTGTCTGGACAGTCCCCTGCCTTATTGGGCAAAGTATTCATCATCTAAACTGATGAACATTTGAGTCTCAGAGTGCTGGACCTACACTGTAAGATGAGGGACAGAGAGAATTCTTCTATGCTATTCTGGATTACAATTTGTTACTGTGCCCCATAGTAGTTGTGCTTGTGCCCAGAGTCCTTTCAAATCTTTCTGAAAAACAAATCCTATAGCTTTGGTCTGTCTACAAGAAAACTAAACTCCAGTTCATGAAGCCAGATAAGGAAGATATGCCATTCTCCCTGTCACTCTTGCCCACTTTAATTTTGGCTCTTACATCTCTTCTCTCTGCCTCCTTATACATACTAATTCATGCAAACATCCTTGCAGAGATCACAGATCCATCATCACCACAAGCCTTTGTTATGGCAGCCCTAACAAATACATAGTTTTTAAGTAAAAAAAAAAACTTTTTTCGCATAAAAAACAAAAACCAGTATTTATTTACATTCCATTTGCTTTCAAAAGGATGAGGAAGCTGGGGGAAATATAAAGGAAGTAGCCTTGTTCTACTTAATCCATTTGTGTTTTTCATGAAACAACAATGATCTGACTCACAATTACAGTGTAAGGAGAACCAAAAAGTTTACTCAGCTCAATTTTCTATCTCCAGCCAAGACTGAAATTATACCACTACAGGCAAATGAAAAGCAACTCCACTTATAGGTAAACACCAGCTAATATATATGATATAATAGAACCAGCTTTAGTTAAATCTGTTATAACATCCAAAGAACCTGCAATAAAAGACACAGCCATCATAATATAGGACATTAAGAATCTTTGTACAACAATAAAAACCAGATTTTACACAAGAGAAGTCACAACTATTAAGCTATGAAGTCAACAGCATCACAGTAGCAGTACCCAGTATCTTTCTTACTCAAGTATATACACTATTTTTAAGACTTGGCTATAACAAAGACATCAGAAACTAAAATGTATGCACAATTATTTTATTAACACCATGGGTGACAATAAATAAAAAAATAAAAATACCCATAAATTCTGTAACAATTACAAACACACACATTAACAATACCACCATATATTTGTCTAAACTTTTAACGAATTTGTACACTTTAAAAATAGCACTGAGTTTTTAAAAAATACTGATAATGGCTGCCTTCTGTGTGTGTGTGTGTGTGTGTGTGTGTGTGTGTGTGTGCGTGCTTGCGTGTATTTCTTTTGTTTTTCAGTCTTTTGATGGAAGGCCAAGGCCTTTATTTTGAATTAGTACCCACTGACTGCAATTTAAACTTTTCTCTCTTGCATTAACCACACCACAAACCACACAAAGTATTATGTATAACTTTTACTTCTGATCTCTTTCAAGTAAAGAGAAAACTTAAAGATACATATAAAGTAACTTGCATGATATATATCTTTGGATTATTTTTAATCCTTTGTATATTTAATGTGTGCCTCTTAAAAGCAGCATGCAGTTGTGTGTGCTTTTAATACAAATCTGATTATTTTAGTCTTTTAAATAGACTATTTAGTCCATTTATATTTAATGCAATTACCGGTACACTTGAGTTTAAACCTACCATTTTATTGTTTTCTTTTTATTGTTATTAGTTATACATCCATTATTTTTAGTGGTTACTCTGGTACTAGGCTGTGTCAAGACTGATACAAATGAATACTTTTGTTATTTCCCACAAACGCAAGTATTTCTTTCTTTCTTTCTTTCTTTCTTTCTTTCTTTCTTTCTTTCTTTCTTTCTTTCTTTCTTTCTTTCT
>NW_024412436.1:2795522-2812154 GCF_014898765.1 Herpailurus yagouaroundi | reverse complement strand
TCTTTCTTTCTTTCTTTCTTTCTTTCTTTCTTTCTTTCTTTCTTTCTCTTTCTTTCTTTCTTTCTTTCTTTCTTTCTTTCTTTCTTTCTTTCTAATCTTTATTTATTTTTGAGGGAGGGAGAAAGAGAGAGAGAGAGAATGCAGGGGAGGGGCAGAAAGAGAGGGAGAGAGAGAATCCCAAGCAGGCTCTGCACTATCAGCATGGCTCAACTGGAGCAGCACTCCATCCTACGAACCATGAGATCATGACCTGAGCCAAACCAAGAGTTGGATGTTTAACTGACTGAACCACTCAGGTGCCCCCAAATGCAAGTACTTTAGAACTTTAACTACTTTGCCTCTGTCCATTCTTTGTGCTTTTAATGTCATGTGTTTTGATTTATATGTATCCCTTAACCTCAGGAGACATCATCATCATCATTATTCTTAAAATTTATTTAAATCTTTCCATTTCTTTTTATTCCATTTTAACTTTATTTCTTCCTGCATTTCCATGCTTCCATCTAGGATCATTTTTCTTCTGCCTGAAGAATTCCCATTAGAATTACTTTTTTTTTTTTTTAATTTTTTTTCAACGTTTTTTTTTTTTTTTTAATTTATTTTTGGGACAGAGAGAGACAGAGCATGAACGGGGGAGGGGCAGAGAGAGAGGGAGACACAGAATCGGAAACAGGCTCCAGGCTCCGAGCCATCAGCCCAGAGCCTGACGCGGGGCTCGAACTCACGGACCGCGAGATCGTGACCTGGCTGAAGTCGGATGCCCAACCGACTGCACCACCCAGGCGCCCCTCCGTTAGAATTACCTTTAGTGAACTTCTGCCAATAATGAAGACTCAGTATTTCATTGCTTAGAAATGTCTTTATTTTCCCTTAATTTTGAAAGATAATTTTACCAGGTACAAAACTTGAGGTAGGAAATTCTCTCTCTCAGCTATTTGAATATGGTTTCCACTATCTACTGCCTTCCATCGTCTCTCCTGAGAAGTTGCTATTGTTTCTTTTTGAAATTGAAATCTTTTATCTGATTGCTTTTAAAGATTCTCTTCTTTTTGGCTTTTAGTTGTTTTATTATGATTTTCCCTGGCGTGCTTCTCTGCATATTTTCCTACCTGGCATGCACAGTACTTCTCTAATCTATGGCTTGATGTTTTTCAACAGTTTGGGGAAATTACCAGCCATTATTTCTTAAAATATTGCTTATACTCCACACGCTCTTTCTTCTTATCTAGGACTGCAATTACACATTTGTTAGACTTTCTTACTATGTGCTATATGACTCTTCTAATCTGTATTTTCCTTTGTCTTTCTATATTTTCTCCAGGCTTTTTTTGCTCACTTATCTTCCAATTTATTAATTCTATTTTAAAATGCTATCTATAATCTACTTTGAAACTCTACCAATTTTTAAACTCCGTTATTGTGGTTTTTATTTTAAGATTTCAATTCAGTTACATTTACAGACTCCAGTTCTCTGCTGAAACTTTTCACCGTGTCGTCCGTTTTCTTGAAAATACTAATCAGGGGCGCCTGGGTGGCGCAGTCGGTTGAGCGTCCGACTTCAGCCAGGTCACGATCTCGCGGTCCGTGGGTTCGAGCCCCGCGTCGGGCTCTGGGCTGATGGCTCGGAGCCTGGAGCCTGTTTCCGATTCTGTGTCTCCCTCTCTCTCTCTGCCCCTCCCCCGTTCACGCTCTGTCTCTCTCTGTCCCAAAAATAAATAAACCTTGAAAAAAAATTAAAAAAAAAAAAAAGAAAGAAAATACTAATCATAGCAATTTAAAAGTCCAGTTCTGATAACTCGAATAAATGGTTTTCCTATAGGTCTTTTTCATTTTTTTTTCTCTGAGTATTGTTTTTTCTCTGCACTTTTACTCATTTGGTCTTGCCTATTGGAATATCTGATTATATTTTATGTAATACTAGATTGTGTATAATATTTTAAAGATAGTGTGAAGCTTTTAATGATGTTATTTCCCTGCCTAGAGCATTTACTTTGCTTCTAGTGGAATACTAGCCTAAGCAGATCACTTCACTCTAATCTGGGATTAGACTGACTTTAGGGTGTTAGTCTCTATAGGGGCTGATGCTGTTCATTTTTACTCCAGGTTTGTAGCCCTTTAAGGGTCCCAACTGAAAGCTTGGTTATTTACCAGATCCTTAACACCTTCACAGACTCCAATATCTAATTTTTGTCCCTTCAGTCCCATAAACCTGCAAAAGCTTCCCTCAGTTTCTTAATTTTTTGGCTGCTTCTGAAATGGGAAATATCTTAATGGGAAAACCGCACCAAATATTAGGCTCATATCTATTATTTGAAGATCTCAAACCCTCAATTTCTAGTCCCAGTGTCATCAAACATTTTTAAGTTCATCCCACTGTTCAAATTATTGATGAAATGTTGATCAGATACAAACTATTCTGGCATGACTGGAAGTGAAAGTTAACTACTCCTCTAAAGATTATCACCCTAAACATGTTGTATCTGGATTGAACTGAACACTTTTTTTTTTTTAATTTTTTTTTTCAACGTTTATTTATTTTTGGGACAGAGAGAGACAGAGCATGAACGGGGGAGGGGCAGAGAGAGAGGGAGACACAGAATCGGAAACAGGCTCCAGGCCCTGAGCCATCAGCCCAGAGCCCGACGCGGGGCTCGAACTCACGGACCGCGAGATCGTGACCTGGCTGAAGTCGGACGCTTAACCGACTGCGCCACCCAGGCGCCCCTGAACTGAACACTTTTTTGACAGTGTTTAACTCATGAACACTAAACAATGACAACCTTCAAATTAGTACTTAGGAATAACACTTGGGAAATGGTCTTTTTAATATATTATTTATTTTTTTAACATTTATTCATTTTTTGAGAGAGCATGAGTGGGGGAGGGGCAGAGAAAGAGGGAGACACAGAAGCAGAAGCAAGCTTCAGGCTCTGAACTGATAGCACAGAGCCTGATGTGGGGCTCGAACTCACAAACCACGAGATCATGACCTGAGCCGAAGTCAAAGTCGGATGCTTAACTGACTGAGCCACTCAGGCGCCCCTGGAAATGATCTTCTTAAAGGAACATTAAATATATGTGATTTGTTATTCAGACTGCTAATGGACTTTTAAATTTAAGCTCTTCACATAGCCTACTCTTTCAAATAATGCAATGATAAACATCTTTGGATGTATACTTTTGTGTCATGATTTCTTGTTATTTCCTGAGTAGACTTCTGAAGGCATAATTTCTTGGTCAGAGTTGTAGACATTTTAAAGCACTGCCACATTTTTGCCCTATCGTCTCCAGAAAAATCTAGCTATTTACATGCTAATAATTAGTCTTAATTTTATGTGTGTATCTTTAACTTTGTGGGTTTTTTTAAATTTAAGAAGTATCAGGAAAATATTTGTATCCTGGAAAATACTTTTCCCCACCCATCATCCAGTCATAAAATTTATAAAAGGAATTTTTATTTTATTCTTCACACACGGCAAAAAATCTCTTTGAGCTTGGTTCAAAATATATTAAATTTCATCCATAAAGATCTTTTATTCCTAGCAACATGTTTGAGTTTATATCAAAGAGGGAGTTCCTATGAAATTCATGTTGTAATGCTTCAATAATTGCTGAAGTAGAGCTCTGGTGAGAAAAGTCTAACAAACAGAAGAGTAACTCAAAATTGTGCCCAAGGTGTGACATTTCCAACATATGTGGGTGGCATAACAGTGTTTCTGCATCTTCTGTTGCCACCCGTTCGTAAAACACCATTTGGACATGTTTAATAGAAGCCAGCATATGGTTCAGCTGAGGGAGGGAAAAGGCTCAAAAAGGTCGAGTTCTGTATGTCGGAGTGACAGGACCAAATGCTGTGTGGCTATCTCTTTAAGAAGCTACAGGAATACGGGGTGGCCTAGGGCGCCTCAACCAGGGAGGCTCACTTCAAATTACCAGCCACGTCTATTATGAAGTGTTGAAAAGAGAAAGAAAAACAAATAATAACGTTACAAAATAAAGTTTATTTTATCAAAATTAAAACTGCTTCCTTCTCTCCACTGGAGAGTAACCTTGAGATGGAACAGTCTGAGGATTACATTGCTGTAATCCCTTAGCAGTTAGTTCCACAGCGGGAGGCGCCTGCTACAGACAAAATTATAGGGTTAGGAATGTGCACAGTTCTGTGACCTGATTGGCTGACTATTCCTCAGGGCTTTTGAATCAAATATTTATACATCTAAATGAGAGCAAAGAAAGGAAAATGGTTCATAAAGAGAGTCCCAGGGCATGTATTATTGAAATAACAGATGGAAATATTATATTTTTGAAACATTCTTTCTATAAAGAAGTCTTATGAAGCGTGTTTTGGTAGGATACACTGAGCCAAAAGCGGAGGAGGGAGACAGAGCGAGGGGAAAAAAAAAAGTTTTATTTTCAAATATTTGGTGTCAGCAGTATACAAAGTTCGTGCTTCCCCAAAAAAGGCATGTCTCAAAAGGCACGCAGCACAATGTGTCTGCAGTTTCTATTTTACATAATGGTACCAGGGGAGGAATAAATACCTCAGAAAACACTTGATTGTCACCGCCTAGTTTGTGTGTCCAGTCGCCTGAGTGTTGGCCCCTGACGTCTTTGCAGATGGCGTATGGCCTCTTGTCACTGGATTTTTCATGTTTCCTAAAATGATTGAAAGCTAAGCTATGATCCAAGGCATCCTCTCAGAAAAGCTATTGGCCACCTCATACTTGCTGAAATTTTGGTAACAAATAGGTTAAGATTGCAGATTTTCTGCCACGTGGGCAACGTTGTTGGACCATTTAGTCAGGGTTTACGGAATAAAAATGCAGGCAGGCCGTACAAGGCAAAAAGCAAGCAAGCAGGCAGGCAGGCAGAAGGCCAAATGAAAAATTCATCACACTTGCTTTATTTTCCTCTACAAGGGAGCCTGTACCCATGACAGGATCAATAGTTCAGATTTATTCTGTTGTCTTTCCAGGAAAAATACCCCACTACTAAGCAATCAATGTGACGTGTTCATGGTCAGTCCAATTTCTCCGCCATTTAGCTCTGACGACATGGTTCAGTTATTTTGCAGGTCTCAGCTATTAATTGGATCTGCTATATGATGATGTGATTTATTACATGGCAACTGGCAGTTACTCTGGCCAAGGAAAGGAAAAGAATCACAGGAACACAATTATTTTAACCTTGAATCTAGACATGATCTGTATCTACACACACACACACACACACACACACACACACACTAGCCTGGGAGAAGAAGTAATAGTTACGATGCAATAAATAAGGGACGTTCACTCTCACTGAAGTCCAAGCTATTGATATTCGCTGATCAGGTGCTCAAGGTATTAGTAAGAGTTTGAGGATTTAGTTTCTGTATACAGGTTCTGAGCACCAAACAACCATTGGTTGGCAAAGGTTAAAAAACCAATAACCTATGACTTCTGCAAAATCAGAGCGAACAATCAGATGGTCACCTCTGTCGAAAGAAAGAAGCGAGGAAGAGAAAAAGTGACAGCAACTCGCTCCCACCCACTGGTGGGGCCACCTCAGAGCAAAGCAGAAAATGTTTTAGTAATGGCTCCTTGGGTGACAGCATCTGCTCAGGGAGTTGGCTCAGAAGGCCTCAGAAGCTCAGGGCTGTAGCCAGCAGCAGTAAGGACTCTTGGCAGAGCTGCTTCCTGTACCTCTTTTGATCACAGGGCTCAAGCTTGGAGAGGTTTTCACCAGTCTTGTGGTTTCCTGGTCGTGCGTCAGTACATTCTGGCTGAAACACTTCACTTCCTTCAGGCCAGCCCCTCCACCAATGGCTCCCGGCTCCATAGCGCATTCTCTCCAGCTTTGAACTAGACTCCAAGGACACTGCTGGCTGCAGCAAGAATCCTAAACGAGAGGCTTGCAGCTGGGATACCAGCACTGCTCTTCTTGTGACGAGGAAGTAGCAAGGGGGAAAAAATAGATCCAATGGAATCACACCAAAAGTCCACTGAAGCAGTGAGGCACAGAATATCATGTGTGGTTCCCATGCAATCTCTTTTCAAAGGAAGTCTGCAATAGAATTACTTGGGCAACTGGTTAAAATACAGAGATTTCCGATCTAATCTCAGGCCTTCTAAACCAGAATCTCTGGGTGGGGACGGGTAATCTGTTTTTTAAGAAGCTCCTTGTAATTCTGAAGTTTCGTCACTATCTAGTGTAATATGCCGAATTTCATAAATTAGGAAACTTCAGGCCCAGAAAAACGGGGTCACTTTGCTAAGGTAAAACAGGTAACTTGATTCTCACATACTGCTCTTTCCACTGTACCACACTGTTCCCCACTCTTTGTTTCTGTGGTTCTGTTTTGGGCTTGGGTGTCAGGCTCCTAACCATGGACTGTTTCCATGTGCTTTGTGGCCCTGAGTATTTCTCCAAAGAGGACTCATTCTGCTTCCACAGGGCCCCTTTCAAATCGCACTACCCTCAATTCAGGTAGTACTGGAAAAATATGTAAGTTCTAAACAACTACCAAAAGAGGTAGTGCTTTTGTTCAAAAATTGAAAAATTTCATTCAGAAGTTTCAGGGATATATACAGAACAAAGTTTCTGCTGCCTGATTTGGGGGAGTGGTGTAGAGTAGGAAGAGTTGAAAGGAAGACCAAAGAATTTCCTAATGAAAATGGTTTATTTCCCTCTGGAACTGAATGGTATCAGAAACATTAAATTTTGCAATGGATCAGAAGCATCATAAGCTGAAAATAGTACCAGGAACAACATAAGTTTTTATCATTCACATGTTACCCACTAGAGCTTAGATTGTGCCGAGAGTCAGGGACTATCTCAGAAAAGTCATAGTTCCATGTGATTAAATACTTAATTGTAAATGCATGGATGATGTTTTATAGAGTGCAAGAATAAAATTGTGTTGCGTAATACAACTTTTGGAATCAGTATATCTGAATCAAAATCCCAGATCTACCACTGACTACCTGTGTGGACTTGAGGAAGTTATTTAATTTTTTTTGAGGCTTAATTTTGTTATCTATAAGATGAAGCCTGACAGGGCTCTTAAGAATATTAAAGCATGGGATGGGGAAGGAATCAGTGATGGGGTGCTGAAGTTATTCAAGAAAATAAAAGGCAAAGCAAAAAAAATGTAATATGAACGAAGATTATCCAAGGGGAAATACATCTAGACTAATAAGACCAAAAGAGTAACAAACTAAAAATATTTGTAGGATAGTTAACCTAAAGTCTCCGGCTGAGTGTTTTTACCAAATCTCAAGTTCTGTGGCCAGAGGAAAAACTCTACCCAACCCCAGGAGTATGTAAAGATTGTTGAGCATGACTTGAATGTATGCAATGGATAAACTCCATGAAATTAAGGATTTTAGCTGTTTTGTTCACTTCTGTGCCCACTGTTTAGTTGTAGAATGAATGAATGGATTGGGAGGATCTAATAAGGGCCAAAAGCCTGGACACCTCAACAAGGGAAGAGGCTGATGAATCTGTAGTGAATATTTATCACAGGGTTTGATCCCACAACCCTGGGATCATGATCTGAGCCAAAATCATGAGTCGACACTCAATTGACTGAGCCACCCAGGCATCCCAGAGAAGTTCTAATATTAGTAACAAATTTCTCAATAAATAAGGTATTACTATTATCTCAAATTAGATGACATGTTAAGGTAGCTAGAAGTTTGCCTTAAACACTTCTAAAATATTGCTACAATATAATGGAGACTTGGAGGATAAGTGTTGGAAATAGAGAGCAATTTAATAAATCCTTCTTGTATTGAGTTGAAGCCCAAAGCCATTACAGAAATTAAGAAAGAAAGAAAGAAAGAAAGAAAGAAAGAAAGAAAGAAAGAAAAAGAAAGAGAGAGGGAGGGAGGGAGGGAGGGAAGGAAGGAAGGAAGGAAGGAAGGAAGGAAGGAAGGAAGGAAGGAAGGAAAAGATAAGTAGCAAAAAGAGCACAGGATCAAATACTTAAACCAAAATATAAGTAAGCGGAAACCTGTGGTTATTTTGTAGCTTACTTTCTCTTAAAATACCCTTTGCATAACAAGGTCAAGTTAGTGACTATAAAATGAATCAAACTGTCATAAAGAACAAGCAGAGCTCCTACTTCACAGCTCTCTGCTGTATGTCCAGCGCCTTGGTCAGTGGAAATGATGTGGCATGCTGGGTATGAGCTCAGGCCTGGGTCAGAGAGATGAGGATTTGTCCCTCCCTAGTTCTGTGACTTCAAGCAAGCCATTTAGACTGACTGGACCTTGGTTATTTTTGTTTTTCTGCAAAAGAGAGATAAGAATACACACCTCACAAGAGTTTCATAAAGTTTGATCCAGAATCTGGTATGTTCTAAAGGCTCAACAAATGGTAACCGCCATTTTCATGATCATCGTCGTTAATGTTTTTGAGATATTGAAATAACTCAGACGTATCATTTAGAAATGTGCTACATGAGGGGCGCCTGGGTGGCTCAGTCGGTTGAGCGTCTGACTTCGGCTCAGGTCATGATCTCATGGTTTGTGAGTTCGGGCCCCGCATCGGGCTCTGTGCTGACAGCTCAGAGCCTGGAGCCTGCTTCTGATTCTGTGTCTCCCTCTCTCTCTGCCCCCCTGCCCCACACATGCTCTGTCTCTCTCTCTGCCTCTCAAAAATAAAGAAAACTAATTAAAAAAAAAATTAAAAAAAAAAAAAAAAGAAATGTGCTACATGATTTGGTGTGGAAAATGGATCCGGGAAATACAGTCATTGCTGGGCCCCCTGGGAGAAAGACCTAAAAGTTCTATTCCCCAGCAGCAGTTGGGATGGCTATATTTAGCTTTTATATATAACCTCACAGTCACAAACTACATGCAAGTTTTACTATACACCAATTAACTTTCTGGTTACACACAATAGATTTTACCTTTTGCTGATGGAGCAACAAAGCAAAGAAAAAGGAAATACTTGGCCTGGGATCCTAAGATGAGCCATAATTATCATAACTCCCCAAATCCCAGCCCTGGGTTCAGCCAAACAAACTAGGGTTTCCATGAGGTTTAACAGTGAGTCAACCCTGGAGATATTTGGGACAATTTTAAAACAATCCAAGTCGACTTCATATTTTTTACATTGTACAAAAGAGTGAACTGAAACAGAGGAACAAGGAATACAAGACAGTGTAGTAAAGGAAGCAAGGAGTCTTTTAGGTTCTGCTGTAAAAACAAAGTAGATTTGATTCATGAGCTATAGGAAGATTATTCTGCCAACAGAGAACCAAAAGAGTGAGGTCAGTTTCAGAGAAAAATGATTAACATGGTCTGTGTGGTTACTAAGGTGGTTGCATGGAGACCTGAATTTTTTTTAAATAAAATAAGAAATATTGAGTCAAATTCTGAGAGGCTGGAGAATACACAGATGTAGCAATAAGGAGACCTGGCTCTGTTCATCTGGAATTTCACTGCTTTATGGAATCACAGAGTTGCTCTAGAGGAGGTATCTAACCTAACCCTACAGAATGCTTAAAAGGACACAATGAAAGTTTTTTCTAAAGAAGTATTTTAAAAACCGCCCACATTCTCTATCTCCCCCCCCCCACCAACAAAAAAAAAAAAAAAAAAAAAAAAAAAGAAAAGAAAACCTGGAAAAATGTAACCCTAAATCCCATTCTCTTTTACCCACAAATAAACGTTTATTAACAGTGGTATTAGATACTACAAAATATTCAAAGGCCTATAAAACATGGATTCTACAGTTGGAAAATTCAGTTAGAGGGTAAAACATAAAAGGATGTAATTATATACAGATAAATGAAGACATAATTTGATAAATTACTAAAAGATTTCTGTAGAAGACTGCTATAGAAATCCATTCAAGTTGATGAGAGGCTGCTGAAAGCTGGAATAATCAAGGGAAGCAAAATAAAAGGAAGTTGGATTTGAGTTCAGACATGAAGGATTTAAACTGTTAAAGTGGAAGTGTGGTTTTATATTATACTGTAGAGTTAGAAATTTACCTTATGGACATGGGGGAGAATTATCTAAAATTTTTTTACATAGTAATGAATCTTTCGGAAGGGTCATCTAGCAAAAGTGGTTAGGAGGGAGATAGTAATAAAGGAGACTCATTAGAAAACATTTGTGATAGTTCAAATGTAATAAAAAAAAGTAATATAGTAATGGTTGTGGAAAATAAAATGAGACAAAGTAAGTGAGAGATGTTTTGAGAGATTTCTTGAAAAAAATCTACAAAATCTGACAATGGATTAGGTGGAGAAAGTAAAGATCAGTATAAAAAACTAGGCAAGAGTGACTGTGGTTTTAAGCCTAAATTTAGAAAAACATGGTACCATTTATAGACTGAAGATATCAAAGGGGAATGTTTTGGCAAATCTTGAGAATAAAATATTCAGTAACAGTGCTCAGGGAGTGGTAATAACTGCAGAAATCAATACTGGCAGTTTTGTTCAGAGATGTCATAAGAAATCAGGGGAATCTAGAGGAAATGGGAGACTAGGAACCAAATAATTTAACGCCATATTTGACAAATCCCAATTGTCTGTAAATATACCTACCTTGTGGACAGGGCATCATCTACTGTGACATAAGCAGCATATCAACTTCACATGGCCTTAGAAAAATGAATAGTATAATTCGCTTAGATGTTACCAAAACCCAGGTACCCTAATGTCATTCAGGGTGTATGTGGAATATGTCAACAGAATAACTTTTGTTACAGTACATTCTAAGAATGATGATTTATTGCCCTAATAACTGACAAATACCTTAATAATTATGGTAGGCAGAATAATGGTCCCCCAAAGATGTCTATGTCCTAATCCCTGGAACCTACAATATGTGACCTTACATTGCACAAGAACCTTTGCAGAGGTGATAATGTGAAGAATCTTGACAGGGGGAGATTACTCTGGATTATACCAGGTGGTCTTTTTTTTTTTTTTTTAGTCCTTTTTTAGTAGAAGAGGCATGCAGGAGAGTCAGAGTTAGAAACAGATTTGAAGATGTTGTGTTTCTAAATTTGATGATGGAGAAAGTGGCCATAAGCCAAAGAATGCAGGTAACCTCTAAAAGCTGGAAAGGGCAAAGAAACAGATTCTCCCCTAGAGCCTCTAAAAGGAATGCAGCCCTGTCAACATTCTGATATTAGCCTAGTGAGGGACTAGTGATATTAGTCCTAGTGAGGGACTCTTGCTGAACTTGTGACCTACAGGTGTAAGATAATGAATTTGCATGTTTAAAGTCACTAAGTTAGTGGCAACTTGTTACGGAAGCAATAGGAAATTCATACAATAATATTACACATATATTCTGAGTGATACATGCTCACTGTAGAAAATTTAAAAGATTTTTTTAATGTTTGATATAAACATCAAACTTCCCCAGCCATGACAGAACAACTAGTACCTGCCTTGCCTTCCTGTCATAAACTGCTAGGAAACTGGACAAAATATAAGAAATATAAAAAGCAATACTTTATCAGACACAGGGCTGTACTCTCTACAAGAAATAAGGAAAATAAAATGAGCTCTGCAATCCCTTAGCTTTCTTCCTGAAAACACTTTTGAGACCACATTTGAATTCCAATTTTTTAGAATGGAGAGAGACCTTTCTGAACACCCACAGCATGGAGTAGAGACTCAAGAAAGATTCCACCTTAGTTGCAGGACTAGACTAACTCAAGACTTCCACTAAAGAAGCTTAAAAAAAAAAAAAAAAAAAAGGCTGGGTGCGCCTGGGTGGCTCAGTCAGTTAAGCCTCTGACTCATGATTTTGGCTCAGGTCATGATCTCACCATTCATGAGATCAAGCCTCACGTCAGGCTCTGTACTGAGAGTGCAGTGCCTGCTTGGGATTCTCTCTTTCCCCCTCTCTGTCTGCCCCTCCCCTGCTCATGCTCTCTCTCTTCCTCTCTTTCCCTCTCTCCGATTAAATAAATAAACGTTTTATGTTTAAAGCCTGAAAGAATTAAGCTGAATCACAATCTAAATCTAACTAGCACTCAAAACAAAATACAACATCCTTTAAAAAAAAGAAAACAAAATGCACAGATTCATCAAAGTAATAGTCACCATGTCCAGCAACCAATCAAAAAAGGACTAGAGAAGCAAAGAGGTTTGGAAATATAACCCGTAAGTCAAAGAAAAATGAATCAATAGAAACAGATGTAGAAATAATGGAGATTGTAGAATTAGCAGACAAGAATATTAAAACAGCTCTTATAAATATAACTGTGAATTTAAATTAAAACATAAGGACAAAAAAAATAGAACCTGTAAAAGAATCAGATTGAACTGTAGAGATGAAGTTCCTCTCTAGAGTTTCACTCGATGGGAATAACCTCAGATTAGACATTCGATAAGAAAAGATCAGTGAGGAGTGCCCGGGGGGCTCAGGTGGCTGAGTGTGCAATCAGTTCAGGTTGTGATCTTTCAGTCGTGAGATGGATTCCCACATCAGGCTCCACACTCAGGACAGAGCTGCTTAAGATTTTCTCTCTCTCTCTCCTTCTGTCCCTCTCCCCCACTCATGCTTTCTCTCTCTCTAAAAAAAATTTAAAAATTAAGATCAGTGAACTTGAAAACCTATCAAGAGAGACTGTTTAGATTCTAGAACACCAGGAAGAAATGGCTTAAGAAAAAGAGAAGACTTAGTGACTTGTGGGACAACATCATCTCCTTAACATACATATATAAATGGATTCCCGTGGAAAAACTATTTGAAGACATAAAAGCAGAAATTTTCCCAAACTTGATAAAAGGTATAACCCATATGTCCAAGAAGCCTACATAGTCAATAAGCAAAAGAAAAACCATAGGAAAGTATATCATTATTAAGCAGTCAGAGAAAAAGTCCCATTACATACAGGGGAATAAATATAAGAATGACTAATGACTTTTCACTAGAAATAAAAAAGCAAGGAGACAATGGAACAGTAACTTTGAAGTGACTAATATAAAATATGTTCATCTAGAATTTGATAGTTGAGAAAAAACAAATTTCAAGCATGGGGGTAAATGAAAACCTTTAAATATAAACAAAAGCTGAGAGAAGTTGTCACTAGCAAACATCTACTAAAAGAAATATTGAAGGATGCACTTCAGGCTAAAGGAAACCAGATGGAAACTTGGATATATATTAAAAAAAAAACACCTTTTTTAAAGCTGGAAATGGCATACATAGATAAATATACAAGATCTTCATTTACTTGCCATTTACTTTGTTTTTTAAAAATCAACTTGAGAATAATAACAATGTACTTGAAGACTTATAATATATGTAGCAATACAATCTATGACAATATTAGCATAAAGTGTAGGGCACAGCAAATGGAAGTATATGTACCATGGTAAGGATGTTGTTTTACACATGAAGTAGTATAATGTTATTTAAAGGCAAACCTTAAGAAGTTAAAGACATATGGGCACAGTTTCCATTCAGATCATGGTCTAATGGTTTCAGGAGTTGAAGCCCTGTGTCAGGCTCTGCACTGTCAGTGCAGAGCCTGCTTGGGATTTTCTCTCTCTCTCCCTCTCTCTGCTTCTCCCCCACTGACACTGTCTCTGTCTCTCTCGAAAATGAATAACACAAAAACAAAAAAAGAAGTTAAAGATGTACACTGTAAACCTTTGAGTAATCACTTAAGAGAAAAAAAGAGATATAGCTTGCTGTCTCAGTTAAAAGGCAGAAATTACACTGGATAAAAAAGCAAGACAGAACTATATACTGCCTAAAATAAATGCATTTTAAATATAAAGACAGAAATAGGCTAAGAATAAAAGAATGGGGAAAGATACACCAGGCAAACACTACCATAAGAAAGGTGATGTGGCTATTCGAATATCAAAGTATATTTCAGAACAAGAAATATTAGCAGAAATTTAAAGACCATTTCATAATGATAAAGGGGTAATTTCATCAAAAAGATGTATTCCTAAATGTGGATACAGTCAATAACAGAGCTTCAAAAACAAAAACTCATAAACATCAAAGGAGAAATAGAAAAATACAAAATTATAATAGGATGCAAAAGCACAGCTCTCCCAGCAATAAAACAAGTTGACAGAAAATCAGTCAGTAAGGTTTAAATGCTATCAAACAACTTGAAACCAATTTGACATATACCAACAATGGCAGGATAGACGTTTTTTTCAAGTATAAACGGAACATTTTCCAAGATAGACCACATACTAGGCTATAAGACAAGTCTAGAAAAATTAAAAGGACTGAAGTCATACAGTATATAGCTTCTGATCTCAAGAAAATTAAAAAAGAAATTAATAACAAGATATATGAAAATTCACTATATTTGAAAATTAAACAACATACTTCTCAATAACCAATGAATTAAAGAAGAAAATTAGAAAGCAAGTAAGATAAAATTTCAACTCTATGAAAATGGAAACACAAGCATATCAAAGTTTGTGGGATTCAGCTAAATCAGTGCTTGGAGATAAATTTACAGCTATAATGCCTATCTTGGAAAAAAAGAATGTCTGCCATTGGTAATCTAAGCTTTCATTTTAAGAAGGTAGAAAAAAGATGATACTATTAAGCATAACAGAAATATAAAGAAGGAAATTATAAAGAGCAAAAATCAGTAAAATTGAGAAGATAAATTCAATAGATAAAAATAAATAATAAGTCTAAGGGCTACTTCTTTAAAACATCAATGAAAATTATAAACACTTAGCTAGTTTGATCAAGAAGACAAAGATGTTCACTAATCATAATAGGAAAAAAAAAGATGAACTTGACTTAATCAACATTTTTTAAAAAATCAACTTCTGCTCTTCTAATGACATCACATGGAAATTAAAATGAAAACCACAAATGGGGGAGGGTGTCTGTAATACATATATCTGGTAATACTACACCAGGTAATATGTAATAGATATATTTGGCTTGTAGCCGAGTTTACATATCTAGAAATATTTATCTGTCACTCTTGCAATTATATAAGAAAACAACCCAATTTTCAAAAATGGGTAAAAAAAATTTGAACATACCTTTTGGAAAAGAAAATATAAAAATGGCCAGTTAGGGGAAAAGGTTTTCTACATCATCACTGATCAAGGGAACACAAAGTATTGCTACACATGCATTTAGAATGGCGACAAAATTTAAACTATCAATATCTGCTCTTTTTTATGAATGAAAAGCAATGGATACTCTCATATACTGATGGTGGAGTGTGAAATGGCATACACCCTTTTGGAAAACTGTTCAGCAATTTGTCTGACAGTACACTTACCATTTGGCCCAGTGATTTCATTTTTAGATATTTATCAGCAAAAATTGAAAACATATGTCCACAAAAAGTCTTATATATAACTGCTCAAAACAGCTTTATTTATAATGACCCCAAACTAGAAACAACCTAAAGGTCCAGTAAGAGGTAACTGGATAAGCAAATTATGAGTACTACTGTACCAGAAAAATAAAAGGGGAATGAACTACTGACACGAGCAACAACATGAAGTTTCAGTGACATTATGCTGAGTGAAGAAAGCCAGAGACAAGAGTACATCCTTTTCTATTGTACGTACATTTTATTGTACTGCCGTATATTCCATTATATGAAACCCAGAATAGGCGAAAGTCATTTATAGTGACAGAAATCAGGTCAGTAGGTGTGTGAGATTTGTTGACAACAAATAGCCACAAGGAACCTTTTTGGGCTGATTTTGTGCATCTTAGCCCGGATGATGGTTACATGGGTTTATATAATTGCCAATGCTTATTAATTTTTCACTTAAATTATGTGCATCTTATTCTATGTAGTTTATATTTCAACAGCATTCATTTTAAAAGAAAAATATATAAAAATCATCTATAAACCTACCACTCGATTTTGTTACAAATACTTCTAATTTGCCCCCAAATTTTACTCATAGTTAAGATTCTATGCATTGCATGATACCATTTTCTCTACTTCTATCTACCACTTATAGTCAATTCACATGTCACCAATTATTATTTGTAGCATTAAACAACTTATTGTTCCCCGCTATGTTACTTTAATAAAACAGTATCTTATGGTTTAGATTTTCATGTTTTCACTTTATAAATAACATTCCAGTGCTCATCTCTGCATATTAATATTGTCCACATTTGCATCATTCTTTTGGGAAAGATTTCTAGAAAAGAAATACTGGGTTAGGTTAAAAGACAAAGGAAGGAGATATTTTAATATGTGGCTCCTATTATTCTGGAATCTGACTTGTAAGAATTATACTTAGAAACTTAGCCATATTAAGAAGCCTAGCCTGAGATTCTTTTGTTTGGAAGATACATTTTAGTTAATTAGCCGCTTAGGAACTAGGGCAAGACCTCAAGGAAGAGTTAACAAAAGAGAGTCGCAAAATGCCCACGGAAGGTTTGTTCTGTTGCTGGTAAACCCTTTGCTTTGTTTTGCTGAGTCCCATTAGGATTCATGTATGAACATCCGTGGCAGGAGCTAGAGGGGACATGAATCGTTCCACTGACTCCTCATGGTTCGCTCTCCTTAGTCCTTCAGCTTTCTTTCAGATGTCTCCTTATCAGAGAGGTCTTCCCAAGCCTCTCTATGTAATTTAATGACCTCCCTGGCATCTACACACACACACACACACACACACACACACACACACACACACACACA
>NW_024412436.1:2656495-2795512 GCF_014898765.1 Herpailurus yagouaroundi | reverse complement strand
CACACACACACACACACACACACACACACATTTTCTTTTCAGCCTGATGCATTTTTTCTTCACGGCACTTACCATCATCTGACACCTACCACACACAGAGTAGGGAAAGCAGGGATTTTTGTTTTTTTCATCATCATTATTATTATTATATTATTATATTATATTATTATATCATCATTATTATTACCTCGAATGTACCTGTTCACAGGAGGCGAGCGACTGCCTCACCATAGGTCCTCAACTATTTGTTGAATGCAAGCTTGAACGAATTGAGGAACTGTAAGTTGCTGACAGAAAATCCTAGAGGAAAATAAAAATAATACAAGATTGTTCTTGTGTTTGAGGAGAAACCAAACCAAAACAAAGCAAACAACTATTGGGGAAGAATTAAAATGTGTATTGGAGATGTTTGTTAGCCAAGCGTTATATTTAAATTGTTTTGTAAGTTTACAATGAAAACCCAAGACCTGCCTCCCACTCTTGACAAAATCTCTAGTTAAATTTACAATGAGTGGATTTAGGGGGCAAATGTGAAATAGGCTGAGTTCTACAGCAAGTCTGACAAGGGAAATGCAGAGTCAAACAGCAAAGCACTTATAAAATAAATTTTTTAAAGGCACTTGTGGATTCTTCAGTTCTTAATCATAGATAAAGTTGTAAAGAATGATTCACCACCTGGGGCACCTGGGTGGCTCAGTCGGTTAAGCTTCTGACTTTGGCTCAAGTCATGATCTCATGGTTCATGGGTTGGAGCCCTGTGTGAAGCTCCACGAGACACAGATTCTGTGCCTCCCTCTCTTTCTCTGCCCTTCCCCCACTTGTGCCCGCTCTCTCTCAAAAATAAATAAACATTAAAAAAAGGATTCATCACTCATGATTATGAGTACATGATTTTTCATTTATACACATTATAGGTATAATTACTATACTTTTCAGAGCCACACAAGAGATATAAGAAGAAAATGAATTTTATCATGGCAGACACTAGAACAATATAAATAACCAAAGCCACTGAAGGTAATTGAATGATAAGTTAAAGTATTAAAATTTATAAACCATTCAAGTACTAAATCCATAAACTCTTGAAAGGCATATTGGAAATAGCAGGCTAAGCTCATGATTAATGAAGACAATTTGACATGATCATATTTTCTATTTGAAAGTTTTATACTAAAATCAATGTAGTTCCTTCTTTATCCTGACTAGGTAAGACTGAGAACACCATAAAATGAGTATCTTCACAGGAAGGCATTTTCCCATCAGCATAATAACACATTTTACAGATTCCTAGATTACGGTAGTAGTAAAAATTCTAGTTGATTGCTTATTAGTTCAAGGTTTCTGTCCAATGAAATTGATAGTTACTATATCTTCTTTTTTTAATTCTTTTAACAGTTTATTTATTTTTGAGAGAGACAGGGAGAGTGAGCAGGGGAGGGGCAGAGAGAGAGGGAGAGAGAGAATCCCAAGCAGGCTCTGCAAGAGATCATGACCTGAGCAGAAACCAAGAGTCAGATGCTTTTTTTTAAAACATTTATTCATTTTTGACAGTGAGAGAGACAGTGCATAAGCAGGGGAGGGACAGAGAGAGGGAGATACAGCATCCGCAGCAGGCTCCAGGCTCTGAGCTGTCAGCACAGGGCCCAACATGGGGCTCAAACTCACAAACTGCGAGCTCGTGACCTGAGCTGAAGTCGGACGCTTAACCGACTGAGCCACCCAGGTGCCCCTAGATGCTTTTTAAAAAAATGTTTATTTATTTTTGAGAAAGAGAGAGACAGACTGTGAGCAGGGGAGGAGCAGAGAGAGAGGGAGACACAGAATCTGAAGTAGGCTCCAAGGCTCCAAGCTGTCAGCACAGAGAGCCAGGTGGGGTTTGAACCGATGAACCGTGAGATCATGACCTGAGCTGAAGTTGGATGCTTAACCGACTGAGCCTAGAGTCAGATGCTTAACCGACTGAGCCACCCAGGTGCCCCAGTATCTTCTTGATTCTACGATGCCTTTGACAGTCATATACACTATTAATTTAACAACAACTGTGGACACAAGAATAAGTAAACAAATGTAGTAAATATTCACATTGAATATGAGATGCATTCCAACTATGAGAAAGGTCAATTTCAGGCAAAGTGCATCCTATCATTGTGGAAATACTGTGCTATGAAAATAGAAGATTTGAATTCAGCACGTTCATTGCTTCCTGGTTTTGAAACCTGTATTTTGAAAACTGAATCTTTTTGGCTCAATTGTCTGACTCTAGAAGACCATTCTCTTCTTCTTTGTGAGGCAGAGGAAAGGAGGACTGAGGAAGGGAAGAGCAGACCAGATGATCTTTGAAGGAACCCTACAGCTCTAAGGTTGTGGTTCTATGTTTCTTGACAATACAATTACTAGAAGAAGAAGATTCTAATGTGACTAATTCATGCAAACACTTGTGTTGATTTTCATTCTGATCCAAATCTTGATCACACTTCTTACAGAATTTCTACCTTTGTAGCCCCTGATTTTAAGAGGGCCCCTGAAGTTTTTGATTTTAGAGGTCGGTAAGTCATTCTTTCTACATAAAATCTTCGATGACAAGCTCCAATAGCCAAGGTAGACACAGCTTCCAATGAGCAGGACGGCAGCCCCACTTCTAATAAGTTAATCCAATGGTTTTTGTCATGAGCAAAACAAGAAATCATGTTTTTAATCATACTAAAAGGTCTCTGCATCTTGTTAACATCTGGAGTTCAATCACTTCTGTGCTAAAAACTGGGGAATGCTTCAGCAGGGCATAAATCTTGCCCCTCATTGTACATGCGATCCAGATGCTGGAGGAGAATTAACGTTCGTTTGTAACACATCTGGTGTCGGCAGCTTTGAGTAAACTCTAATAGAAAGAGTGCGGAACTAACGTGGCATTACACCTTCCCTCGGGCCAGGGGTTCTAGACTGAAGGTAAAAGCCTGCAGGTGTCCCTTGGGGCTTAGCAATAAACTGCACTAATCAGCTCTGGCATTGTGTTAAGTGCAGGGTGTTTTGAATTTTCCACAGAAATTTCACAGCCCAGTAATTCTACATTCCAACTGTCTGCTTTTGACAACTCTTTAGATGTGCCACCATCTTGAAACTCCAAATAAAGGGAAGGCCCAGAATCACTGTCAGGGTTAGGCTATCCCAAAAGATGGGAAAGGGCAGATCGCGACCAGAGCAGTTGTGAACCAGTAACAGGATGCGGCTAACTGTAGGTATCAGAGGTGGCTTCAGTTCTGTCAAGAAAGGCAGTCCCCGGTAGAGTTGAAAGAGCATTGAACTTGAATTGGGACATCTGAGCTTAAGTCCCACCTCAGTATGTGTGCAGAAGTCCAAAATTACCTGGGTCACGGTTTCTCACAAGGATATCTGAGAGCCAAATAAGATGATGGCTTTTTGTAACAAATGGCTCAAGTACTAAATTCTTAGGATAGCATTTTAATTCACTTTGTAGTATAGCTTTCCTTTCCAAACTCCTTTATCCTCCATATACACTTGGTATTTAAATTACCACAAGTATCTTGCTTTTCAAAAGCCTATTGCATTCTTTTGTGCTTTGGAGACTTTATCCAGGCTACCCCTATGGGTTTTCTTTGCCTCAGTTCTTTTGCCGACCTGTGATTTCCCACTAAGCCCTATGTCTTCTTCTCCACACTCACACATGTCTCTATGATAGCACTTTGTGCGGAACATCATATATTGTCCACTGTTTTTTTTGTTTTTTGTTTTTTTTGTGCCTATCTCCTTGGCTACACTTTGATCCTGCTTCATGAGAATCTGGGAAAGAAAAGGTGATATCTATTGGAAGTACTTAAATAACTCTGCAGGATACATTTCATTTGTTGCAGATGGCCTCTGATTACATCACACTTCCAGGAGAAAAGTATTTATGATAGTCAAATGATAGGGCATAGAAATGCTACTGGGTAATTGGAGGGTTTATGTTAGGATTTAAAAGAACATCTAGTTAACCATGGAAGTGTTTGTATGATAGCATTGTGCTCTGTTGGGGGCCAGGCTCTGAGGTCAGGGAAGTAGGATGCTTGCCCCACAGGAGCATCTAGAGAAAGATCAGATTCACATTCCCCCATTCACACTCTGCCCGGCTCTTGTGCTCATTGAGGGAAATTGTGGGTGAAGCCTTCCACCCTATTCTAAGTGTTCTTTAAGTTGGTTGAATTTTATGAGTTAAATGTGCATATGACGTGATTTCACCAATCATATGTTTTGAATTTGGTATTTGTAACTATAAGTAGAATGCCAGAAGAAGCTACTTTCCAATTTAGACTTGAAAACTGCCATACCACCAAGTGAATCATATAGCCTAAAAGAGATAAGACATGAACATTGATACACATTTATAATCTCATTACAAGAAAAAAATGTGAACTAAAACAGTAAGATTGACAAGAGTACTGATGCCTTAAAGAGACAGATCTCTAGCAGTGATAAGATCCTGAGAACTGCCCTTTGCTTTTGAATAGCATGTATATTTCCCCCAATACTTTTTTTTTTAATTTTTTTTTCAACGTTTATTTATTTTTGGGACAGAGAGAGACAGAGCATGAACGGGGGAGGGGCAGAGAGAGAGGGAGACACAGAATCGGAAACAGGCTCCAGGCTCTGAGCCATCAGCCCAGAGCCCGACGCGGGGCTCGAACTCACGGACCGTGAGATCGTGACCTGGCTGAAGTCGGACGCTTAACCGACTGTGCCACCCAGGCGCCCCCCCCCCCCCAGTACTTTTGTATGTGAGTCATTCAAGTCATTCATGCATTTGTGTTCTCTGCCCACCTGTAAAGTAATGCTCTAGATCAAGCCTAGGGAAGAAGGAAAACCAAAAAATGATTACATCCATCTAAAAATAGCCAGACAGGAATCATCAGCTGTTCAAAAGAAAAGTTATTTCTAAGTATACTTATAAATGCTTATTGTAGAAATACTTAGATTGAACAAGACATCTTCAATTCAGGTTGGATTGATAAGTAACTAATAGAAGACAAAACCATCGATGTGCTGAAGACACACACACACACAGACACGCTGACCGAATTCACAACCGATACGACTTTAAGAAACACTAAAGAACATATTTTAAGCTGAAGGAAAATAAGAACAGTTACAAGTGCAAGAAGCAACCAACAGTTGTGGAAAGGGTAAATATGTACATAAATATAAAAGAATATTAACTGTTTAAAATAACAATAATGATAATTTCTTGTGAGGCTTACGACATGTAGAAGCACAGGACAATAGCAAAACAGTATAGGCAACAATGGAGATATACTGTTTTAAACTTCTTGCATTGTTGAAAAAGCAGTAAGTAGATTTTTTAAGTGAACTCTTTCATCCCCATCATGTGTTTAAACCATCCCCCCACCACCTCCCTTCTGGTAACCATCAATTTGTTCTCTATAGTTAGGAGTCTATTTCTTGGTTTCTCTCTCTCCCTCTCTTTTTTCCTTTGGTCATTTGTTACATTTTTAAATTCTACATATGAGTGAAATCACATGGTATTTGTCTTTCTCTGACTGACTTACATTACTTAGCATTATACTCTCTAGCCCCATCCATATTGTTGCAAATGACAAGATTTCATCCCTTTTAATGGCTGAATAATACTCCAATGTGTGTGTGTGTGTGTGTGTGTGTGTGTGAGAGAGAGAGAGAGAGAGAGAGAGAGAGAGAGAGAGAGAGAGAGAGAGTTCTTCTTTATCCATTCATCTATTGATGAACACTTGGGCTGCTTCCATAATTTGGCTACTGTAAATAATGCTGCTATAAACATAGAAGTGCATGTATCCCTTTGAATTAGTGTTTTTGTATTTTGGGAGTAAATATTCAGTAGTGCAATAACTTTGTGAGGAACCTCCATACTATTTTCCAGAGTGGCTGCATCACTTTGCATTCCCACCAACAGTGCACAAAGGTTTCTTTTTCTCCAAATCCTCGCCAACACCTGTTATTTCTTGTGTTTTTTATTTTAGCCATTCTGACAGGTGTGAGGTAATATCTCATTGTAGTTTTGATTTTCATTTCCTCGATGATGAGTGATGTTGAGCATCTTTTGATGTGTCTGGTGGCCATCTGGAGGTCTTCTTTGGAGAAATGTCTGTTCATTTCTTCTAACCATTTTTTAATTGGGTTATTTGTTTCTTGGGTGTTGAGTTGTATCAGTTCCTTATATATTTTGGATATTAACCCCTTATTGGATGTGTGATTTGCAAGTATCTTCTTCCATTCTGCAGGTTGACTTTTAGTTTTGTTGATTCTTTTGCTGTGCAGAAGCTTTTTATTTTGATGTAGTTCCAATAGTTTATTTTTTTCTTTTCTTTCCCTTGCCTGAGGAGGCATATCTAGAAAAAATACTAGTATGGCTGATGTCAGAGACATTACTGTCTGTGTTCTCTTCTAGGATTTTCACAGCTTCAGGTCTCACATTTAGGTCTTAAATCCATTTCTAACTTATTTCACGTATGGTGTAAGAAAGCGGTCCAGTTTTCTTCTCTTACACGTAGCTGACCAGTTTTCCCAAGACCATTTGTTGAAGAGACCGTCATTTTCCCATTGCATATTCTTTCCTCCTTTGTTGAAAATTAATTGACTATGTAACTGTGGGTTTGTTTCTATGCTTTCTATTCTGTTCCATTGATCTATGTGTCTATTTTGTGCCAGTACCATTCTGTGTTAATTACTATCGCTTTATAATATAACTTGGAGTCTGGAATTGTGGTGCCTCCACTTTTGCTATTCAAAGACTTTGCTTTTTCAAGATTGCCTTGGCGATTTGGGATCTTTTATGGTTCTATACACATTTTAGGATTGTTTGGTCTACCTCTGTGAAAAAGTGCTATTGCTATTTTGATACAAATTGCATTAAATGTGAGGATTGCTTTGGGGAGTACAGACGTTTTAACAATATTGGTTCTTCAACCCATGAGCGTGGAATGTCTTTCCATTTCTTCGTGTCATCTTAAATTTCTTTCATCAGTGTTTTATACTTTTTCAGAGTACAGATCTTTCACCTCCTTGGTTAAATTTATTCCTAGGTATTTTATTACTTTTGGTGCAGTTGTAAAAGGGATTGTTTTCTTAATTTCTCTTTTTGTGGCTTATTAGTGTGTAGAAAGGCAACAGATTTGTGTACAATGATTTTATATCTTGCAACTTTACTGAATTCATTTATCAGTTCTAGTAGTTTTCTGGTGGAGTCTTCAGGGTTTTCTATATATAGTACCATGTCATCTGCAAATAATAAAAGTTTTATTTCTTCCTTACCAATTTGGACGCCTTTTATTTCTTTTTGTTGTCTGATTGCTGTGGCTAGGACTTCCAGTACTATGTTGAATAAAAGTGGTCAGAGTGGATATCCTTGTCTTGTTCCTAATCTTAGGGGAAAAGCTTTTAGTTTTTCACTGTTTAAGATGATGTTAGCTGTGGGTTTTCATATATAGCCTTTATTACGTTGAGGCATGCTCCCTCTAGACCTACTTTGTTGAAGGTTTTTATCATGAATGGATATCATACTTTGTCAAATGTTTCTTCTCCATCTGTTGAAATGATCATGTTTCTTAAAATCCTTTCTCTTACTGACATGATGTATCACGTTGATTGATATGCAAATACTGGACCACCCTTGCATCTTGGGAAAAAATCCCACTTGCTCCTGGTGAATGATTTTTTAAATGTATTGTTGAATTCACTTTGTTTTTTGTTAAAGATATCTGCATCTATGTTCATCAAAGATATTGGCCTGCAATTCTTTTTTTGTGGTGTCTACCTGACTTTGATACCAGGGTAATACTGGCCTCATAGAATGAATATGGAGGTTTTCCTTCCTTTCCTATTTTTTTTGGAATAGTTTGAGAAGAATAGCTATTAACTCTCCTTTAAATGTTGGGTAGGATTTGCCTGTGAAGCCATCTGGTCCAGGACTTTATTTGTTGGGAGTTTTTCATTTGCTGATTCAATTTCATTGCTGGTAATCGTTCTGTTCAAATATTGTTTCTTCCCAAAGCAGTAAACGATGTATTAAGATAGACCATACTAAGTTGTGCCTTGTAGTTTTCAGGGTAACCACCAAAACAAGGACATTAAAAACTGTAACAAAAGTCTAACAGAGGGATAAAAAGGAGTATTTTTTTAATTGATTTTTATAAAGGAAGGCAGGAAAGGAATAATTTTAAAAAAATAGAAAAAGGGGAAAATAGAAAACAAATAGCAAGATGGTAGACCAAAACCTAGGATTTCCAGACTGGACTTTTAAAAAAATACAATTACAGCTGCTTATAAGAAACACACCAGAAACATAAAAATACTCAATGCTTCAAAAAACAGAAAAAAGACCATCCAAGCAAGCGTTAACCAAAAAGGAGTTGGTATGACTACACTGATATCAAAGTAGACTTTAAGGTGAGAAGAATTAAGAGAGATAAAGAGGTATATTTCATAACATTAAAAGGGTCAATTCATCATAAGAACACAGAAACCTGCCTAATCCCCAGCAAGTTTGATTTAAATAAACAAAGAAAAGGGAGATGGAGGGAGAAGGAGAAGGTAGGAATTGGGGGGGGGGGGGGGGGGGGAGAGCTCGCGGGGGCAGGGGCCAGGGGCCGCGCCGACCGGCCGCCGTGAGAAGGAGGGAGAGGGAGAGAGAGAGAACAAGTGCCCAATATCAAGATAATATGGGGGAAGTCATCACAAGCATTAGGATGAGAAGTATTAGAAATGACTTTGCACCAATAATTTAACAACTTAAATGGACAAATGTCTTAAAAAACATAGCTTAGTAAAGCTTATGATCAGGCAGACGAGAACCTTCTTGGTCATGCTATGCTCAGTCCATCAGAGCTGCATGAGCTGAATGCAGCTTACATTTTTCCTGCCTACAGGCCCACTGGGACCCGCACAGACCCTGCTGTGCCCAGGCTGCCTTGATGTACATTCTGATTCACCTGGGACTGAGAGATTTCCCAAGACACAGGACCTTTAGTACTAAAACCAGGAAAGTCCCAAACAAACCAAGATGATTTCATCAGCCAGTGCCCTCCCTCTGGTGGAAGGGCTTAGCTCAGGAGCTGTCCATGTCTCTCCTGGCATCCTCAAGGGCTGAGCACATCAGTATCTCATAGCACACCTATGACCAGCTCTTAGCACGCCCATATCCTGTGGTGCAGCTTTGGGGAAGCTGACATATGATAACACCTTTAGAGAATTTCCCACCTAATTCACATCATGAAATGGCTTAATCATTGTTAATTGTCAGTAGTGATGGTATTCTCTGTATGAACTCAAAATATCAACATCTTACCCCTCACCCATGCATACATGTGTCTTCTATAGGGAACTTTATGTTCATATTCCCAGTTATCTACAGCTACTCTTGCCAAGCTTGCATCCTCTACCTGTTCTAAAAAGTCTTCCTCCAGACAATAATTACTGTTCTTAAATGTGAACACAAACAGCTGTAATCCTATGCACCATCTAATCACTCTTGCATTAAATCAGTTAAGGGAAGATAATGGTGGAAGTCTCATATTCCCCTTTTTCTGCAGGTTGCATTTTTTTAATGAAGGAAAAAAACCCAACAACTCCTACACAGACCTTTCATTTCAGTTTACCCTGTGATCTTTTTCTGCCCTTGTTCATTTGATGTTTTCCCTTAGACAAGAAATTCAATAGTTAACTGCAGGGTGATTGCATGAGAAATAATTTGGCAAACATTCATTAAATAAGAGCTTAAAGCATTTGGCCCTCAATTCAATGATAGGTTTCTTCGCATTAAACAAGGGTAGCACAGGAAAGGAGGGCTGGAGACTGGGTTTAATCCTCTGGGCACTAGGTCATTTAAACTTCAAGAGTCAAAAACCAAAAGATATGAACAGTCACCCTCACTGGGGGAATCGTATCTGTTTCTGGACATAAGGCCAGGATTCATTTGAACATAAGCAACAGTCACTTGCCTCTTTTGCTTCCCCTACCTATTAAATCCCTTGAGTGATCAGCAAAGCTTGATTTGCTTCGGAGCAGCTGAGGCAAGGTCGCACCCTAGTCATCTCTCAAGCTCCCAATGCGTAATTCAATATAGGCTCTCAAACTTGGAATTGACTTGAAGTGTTTCAAATAAATCGGGACTCCCTCACTGCTTCTTAGCTGGGGCTCCAGAGATTTAAGCTGTCACCAGCCAAAGGAAGAACCTAGGTGTCACTGAAGACTGTTTCCTTAAGATAAAGGGCCATTTAATTCTGGAAATCACCAAAAGACGACACAGAAATTAAGCAGAAACATTGTCTTGAGCCTGAAAGGAAAAAACCTCTACACTATTATACCTCATTTTCTGGGTGAACGTTTTTCAGTAAAACAGTGGGAAGAGGCACCAAGGACAGCTGGGTTGGAGGAGACTTCCATACGAATATGAGTTTCTCAAAAATGACACAGATTCTCTTTAATCCGAAAAGGGGGAGACAAAATAAAAATGACCTGTTTACAAAAACATAAATAACTAAAGGTATATAGGGTATCTTCCTACCTTCAGAAAATTAGCTTGTATGGCAATATTTTAAACTGTGGTTTTTTTTTTTTTTTAATGAAAGGTCAAAAAGACATAAAAATTCCTCTCTGAATACACATCCCTGGTTAAACAGTAAAATGTTGTTTAAGGAGCCTTTAGATAAATTTATAGATAATGGATTGAATGTAAGTAAAGTCTGGAAAAAGTGGATTATGTGGCACTTTAAATTTCCTTTGGTCTGATGCAAGTACAGTAAAGTTGTGTTCTCTTCACTGGTTAATTTTTGCCTGGTGTACTTTTGTCTCTCAGTTTCAGACTTATGTCATTTGGTTTTATTTTGTAAACTGCCTATCATTAAAAGACTTTTTTCTAATGTTTATTTATGTCCAGAGAGAGAGAGGGAGAGAGAGAGAGAGAGAGAGACAGGGAGTGCGTGAGTGGGGAGAGGCAGAAAGAGAGGAGAGAGAGAGAATCCCAAGCAGTCTCCACATCCACTGCAGATTCCACCGTGGGGCTCAGTCTCAGGAACTGTGAGATAATGACCTGAACCCAAATCAAGAGTTGGATGCTCAATCAATTGAGCCACCCAGGCACCCCTAGAAGGCTCTTCTTTTTGAACTCATTTCCTTTTTGTATTTATATATTATAGATAAGCTCAGCTTTTTGACGCTAATTTATTTTGTTTCATTAATTATGAAATGTTTCTCTTCCTCCTCTCCTAACTTCCATGGGCTACATCACATTTCTCTTAATTTTTATTATATACTTTATTATTTTACCCATTGCCCTTTTTTATTTTTCCTTAAATACACAGTTTGCTTTAAAAAGGGGAGGAAGAAGTAGAATTTGTATTTGTTCCCAAATGAGATCAGTACTCCTAAAAATCCAAAATCCTCCCACGAGAGTAAGAAGTCAGTGTTATCTAGATTTCGATCTATGTTTAAAAAAAGAACAGTAATTATGGGCACCTGGGTGGCTCAGTTGGTTAAGCGTCTGACTCCTGATTTTGGCTCAGGTCATGATCTCACAGTTTGTGGACTGAGCCCTGCGACAGACTCTGTGCTGGGGATGAAGCCTGCTTGGGATTCTCTCCCTCCGCTCCCTGTGCCCCTCCTCCTGCTTGTGGGCTCTCTCCCTCTCAAAATAAATAAAGTTAAAAAAAAAAGCAATCATTATTGTTAACAAAATATCGGAATGACCAATGCATTTTACTGATGCTGACAGGTGCTTCTTGCATTCTGCTCTTAATGAGAAGACAGAATAGAATAGGAGCTAAGCGAGAACTCAGGCTCTACCATCAGCCTGACTAGATGCAAATCTACACCCCTGGTTTTCTATTTGTGTGACCTTGAGCAAACTGTTTCATTTCTCATCTGTAATATAGGGATAATAATGGCACCTACTTCATCAAGTTTTTTGTGAGGATTGAATTCTATTAGATATTTAAAACACTACAAATAATGCCTGGAACATGGCGATATTCATTAGCGTGGAGTATGTTTTTCTTGCTGGAATATATTTTTCATATTTCTTTCAGCAAAGGTATGATGAAAAAAAATTCTGAGCCTTTACCTCTTTGAAATAACTCTGTTTTGTCCCCATTCTTAAATATTTTTTTGGAATGAGTAATACAAATGACACAAAATTCAACAGGCACAGAAGGATCTGTTGTGAAAAGGAGATATGCATTCTACCTGTTTCTCCACCCAGTCAAGATCCTTAGTTGTCCTTACAGAAATAACCTATGTAACTACAGATCTGTGTATGTATACATGCACACGTGTGAGTCTGTGTATATGCATATGTACACATACATAGTATTGTCATACTTTTTAACACTAAATTACAATGTGCTACCCCTTCTCTTCAAACTTAAAAATGTCATTTCAGAGATAATGGTGTATCTAAACCTTACTCCTTTTAAGGGATCATATTATTCCATTGTATTTGTGTGCCTAACATTGACTTAGCCCCATATTAAACACTTAGATGGTTTAAAAACTCTTGTTGTTATAAACAATACTGAAACAAATATCCTCAGAAATACACACATTTAAGTGTGCTTGTAGGGTAACTTTCTACAAGCAGAGACATGAAGACAAAGCCCTCTATGCATTTATAATTTTGATATTTCTCTCTCTCTCTCAAAATAAATAAATAAAACTTAAAAAAGAAACTATAAATAAAATGGGAATGATAGTTATGTTTTATAATGCAAGAAAGTATGTTTCTCAAACATTATCTGACTTACTGGGGTAGGTCTACCAAATCTTTAAAAAATTGAAAATTCCAATGACATATAAACTGTTCCAAGGAATATTTTCTATTGAAGTCACAGATAAGACATAAATGCTCATTACCACTACTTTCATTTCACATTGTCTTGGAGATATCAGCCAACATAATTTTTTTTATTATTATTATTATGATGATGAAAATTATTGTCAAATTGGTTTCCACACAACACCCAGTGCTCATCCCAACCGGTGCCCTCAATACCCATCACCCACCCACCCCTTCCTCTCACCCCCCATAAACCCTCAGTTTGTTCTCAGTTTTTAGGAGTCTCTTATGTTTTGTCAGCCAACATAATTCAATAAGAAAAATAAACTAGGGTGTAAAAAGGAAAGAAAGTAAAATTATCGTCATTTGCAGATGATATGATTATATACCTGGAAAAAACAAAGGGATTAATTTTAAAAAGTATAACATCAATAAGAGAGCTCTGCAAGGTGACTGGGTAAAAAAAGCTATGTACAATGTCAGCCCATATACATATGAACGATTTCCAGTTAGATTATCTACAGGAGAAAAGATTCCACTTACAAAAGCAATAACAACAACAAAACCTAGGAAGATACTTAACCAGAAATAAATAAGATCAATATTAAGGAAGTTTAAAACTTCTCTTGAAAATGACAAGACACACTCAGACACACACACACACACACACACATGCACATATACACACTTACACATGAAGAAAAGCATAGAATGTGCTTGGAAAGAAATACCCAAAAATATTTAAAGAGTCAAAGCCACCCACGTTAATTCATAAATTTGATACATCTGTTTAGGTGTGGGACTAGACTACATGACTCTAAAGATCACCTAGAAAAATAAACAAATAAAAATAGCCAGAAATTTTCTGAAAAATTAAAGCAAGAGAACTATAACCACCAGATTTTGATACAAATTATAAATCTAATAAAAATTTAAAATTTGCTATTTGCACATGAATAGACAGACAAGCCTATAAAAAAAATCCAGAAATAGATGCAAACATACACAGCTATATATATGTAAAGATCCAAGAAACATTTCAAAATGGCATTGAAAATATGAATTATATAAAAATTTGTGATGGGAAAGCTGGATAGCCACCTGAAAAACATAAATTTGGAATCATAACTCTTACCAGAATAAATTTAAAATTTAAAATTTAAAACCAGAATAAAACTTGAGTGTATGATTTTAACCTTAAAAGTAGCAGAAGAAACCATGAAAAAAAAACTTTATTCCCTTAAGTGAGAAAAGCTTTTGTAAGTACAAACAAAATCCAGAAGCCATACAAAATTGATAAATTTGGCTATATAAAGATTTATTTATAAAACATTTTGTATGGCAAGAATCACAATAATCAAGTCAAGATCAAACAAAAAATTGAGAGAAATCGTTTGCATAAGAAACAAAAAACTGAATTCTCTAATATATAAAGAATCTCTACTAATCAATCAGGAAAAAAGCCAAAAACACCAACATTCCATTAGCCTAATATGCACAGAGTGTGAACAGACAGATCACAGAAAAGAAAAATACAGACAACTCTTAAATACATGACAAAATGCTCAAGGGTTGCTACTTTAAAGCACATTATAATAGCATTTTTTTAAGTCTAAAAGATTGGCAAAATTCAGAAAGTATGATACCTCTGTTTTGACTAGAGTTCAGGGAAACAAACACTCATCAAAATGCATCTCTCATCTATGTGCATCGAAATCAATAATACCTGTTTGCAGGGTTATTTTGACCATACTTACCAAGATTACAAATACACAAACCCTTTATCTGGCAATTCTACTTTTAAGGCTCCATCTTACAGATTTACTCACACATGTAATAAAGATTACTCACTGCAACTTTGTATGGAAAAGCAAAATATGATAACCACCAAAATACTCATCAGTTGAGTATTCCTTATGGGGCGCCCCGGTGGCCCAGTCGGTTAAGCGTTCAACTTCAGATCAGGTCATGATCTCACAGTTTGTGGGTTTGAGCCCCGCGCTGGAGCTCTGTGCTGACAGCTCAGAGCCGGAGCTGGAGCCTGCTTCGGATTCTTTGTCTCCCTCTCTCTCTGTCCCTCCCCTGCTTGCGCTCTGTCTCTCTTTCTCTCTCTCTCAAAAATAAATAAAAAAAAAAGAGTATTCCTTATATGAATTGTAGTATATACATATAATCATATATGATAAATAGTAAATAAAGAAAAAGAAAAGGGGTGCCTGGGTGGTTCAGTCAGTCAAGCTGCCGACTCTTGATTGGCTCAGGTCACGATCTCAGAGTTTGTGAGATTGAGACCCGAGCGGGGCTCTGCGCTGATGGCTCATGGGAGTCTGCTTGGGATTCTCTCCTTCTCTCTTTGCCCTTCCCCTGCTCACGCATTCTCTCTCTCTCTCTCTCTCTCTCTCTCTCTCTCAAAATAAAATAAATGAACATTAAAAAAAAGAAGGAAAGGAGTTTTATGTATAGATACGGATAATCTCCAAGGTATGTTTTTTTTTTTTTTTAATTTTTTTTTTCAGCGTTTATTTATTTTTGGGACAGAGAGAGACAGAGCATGAACGGGGGAGGAGCAGAGAGAGAGGGAGACACAGAATCGGAAACAGGCTCCAGGCTCTGAGCCATCAGCCCCGAGCCTGATGCGGGGCTCGAACTCACGGACCGCGAGATCGTGACCTGGCTGAAGTCAGACGCTTAACCGACTGCGCCACCCAGGCGCCCCTCCAAGGTATGTTTTTAAAGCGCAAAAAAAAAGGATACAGAATTTTGAGTGCGATATACAAACATTTAAGTAAAAGTTAACTGACAGATTGAGAGGAGCATAAAATATGCATCTTAATTCTGGCCGCTACAGTCCACATTTCAGTAGGACCAGACTACTTAGCACTCTCCACATACACCTTTTTGGCTGGAGCCACCAGACTCTTGGTTACATATTTCCCTGTGTAGAATATCCTTCATCCTTATTTTTGCTTCTCAGAATTCAACCCATCCTTAGATTCTCCTGTAAATTAATCTTTCGCCTCTTTTCTTTCAACATTACCATGTGAACCTGGGTTTTTTCCCTAATAAATGGCAGTAAAATCTATTAAATCTACATAACGCTGGAAGAAGAGAAGGGAGGGAAAAGGAACAGCTACTAAATACATGTCTGCCAGACACTTTAATGCCCTACGTCATTTAATTTTATAACAACCATAAAACTGAGGTTTTATTCCAGTTACAAATGCTGAAACTAGCTCGAGGAGATTAAAGAATGTTCCCAATGTCGCACATTAATAATTGGACATGCAGAGGTTTGAACTCAGGTATCTAGGATCCCAAAGGTTTCTCTTTTCCACAATAGAGCCTTATACTTATGGGACTTTTGCCACTTTTCTTGAGGACCCAAACTTTTGAGATCATCTAATTCAACACTCTTGATTTACAAATGAGGAAAAGAAAGCTGGAGAGGTTAAGTGCTTTGCAAACTAGTTTGTTAGTGTCATCGGGGTTGGATACAAGGTCTATAAAAACACATGTATGTAATTAGGAGTAGGGATGTAAGGTCAACCTGATACTTTACACTTTTATAGCGGAATTTAGAATTAACAGGATAATTGATGGACCTTAAAATTAAAATGTTGTCACATATCATGGGCTGTGAAGGTTCAGGAATGAAAGAATAAACATCTGAGAATGAGTATCCATCTGTGAAAATTAAAGTCTGCCTATGACATTTATAAAAATGCTTTAGTGTAATTAACTCTTTGCCGAGCATCTTTCCTGTGCAAAATGAGTTCTTGACATTCTGATGCAAAGTCCATGTGCCCGACGATAAAATCCTGAGGTCTCCAGTACTTACTCGCCTCCTCCCTCCAATATCTGGCTCCCATCCCACAGCCTCTACCACTCTGGCTCAGGAAGTAGGCAATTTCCTGCCCTAGCCGAGCCGGATATTAAGACCTCTTTGTTCCTTATCTCTGAGAAATAACACCTCTCTGTAATATTCCAAATGGCTGGCTGACTCATGGTCATACCTACCTAAAAGACTCTCGACTATTCTTTAACATTAGCATTGACCGAGGGAGAGCTATTTGCCCACATTCTAACTGCAAATGTTGTGGGGTGATATGGAGCACACTGGATTATTGCAGTGTGTAGACTGTCTGATTTTAGGATAAAGGAGATGTTTAAAAGAACAGTAAGGTTACAGGATCTTCCTTTCTCCCCCTCCGCTGCCCCCAAATCATTCACAAACAAAACTACAATTTTATGGCAATTTGCATTTATGGAATAATCCTCTCTCATATGAGACATCTTGAGTAAATCCATTCATATCGATACGGACAAAACTGAAACTTCTAGGCTGCCTAACATGGGCGATTTGAGTATTCTCCTTGGAAGCAATACATACAGAGATAACAACTGCTGACAACTTCTTGGTACATCCCAATGTAGAAAGACACGGCGTATCGATCTATACACATAGGCTGTGTTCTCTACTTGCCTGATGGTTAGTAATACCATCTGCATATCCACAGCCTGTCCAGTTTCCAGGCTTCTTCCATTTGGTGGAATGTTCTTAATACAATATTCCTATTCAACACTTCAAAGCCCTTTCAAAACATTTCACTTTTCATGTAATGCATGCCCTACATTCCAGCTTCTTCTTTTTGGAGCTCTGATACCAGGACAAGCTAAAAAAAATAGTTCATCGTGATAACCAACCACAGAAAATACAATTCAGAAGTAAAAAGGTGTGGAGGACAATCTACTCTCTCTGTCTTCATTAGCAGGGTTAAAGAAATCAAAAAATGTTTGGAAGCTAAGAAATCTTAAAGATCACTTAGGCTCACTTTATAATTTTATAATTGTGGAAACTAGGCAGGATTTTAAGTAGTGGTATGAAAAAGGTTCCAGGTAAAGGGAACCACATCTGCCTGGGCTACCAGGAGACTCTGACTAGATGGGCCAATCAGGAGGGAACAGGACGTAAGATTAAATAAGAAGGGCTGAACAAATTTACAAGGGATCTTGAAATTTCCATTTCCAAATATCCAATTTGGGGATCATTTTTCTACTTTCTTGGAAATTTAGCCATTGAATCATGTAGCTTAGCTTTGGAAAGGAACACAGAATCTCAGCTTTTATTTCTTTTCTTCATTATATTTTATTTAGTTGCATTTCTTGCTTAATTTAAAAATCTTTGCCATCCACTAGATTGTAATCTTTATAGTATCTGGCACAGTAGGCGGGCATATAAGTAAGTACTCCCAAATTATTTGTTGAATAAATGAGGTCATCTGAATTGACCTTCTACCTAGAGATGACATCTTTTTTATAGTTTTCTGAACGGTTGACTCCCTAACTGTGGTCTCTATGAATATCCTGGGTGATGAAGCCTGGCCATCACCAAGGTATCCCATGCCCTTGTCGAGATGCCATTATTGAGAAGAACCAATTTCTTTTGAAAGGAAGGGGACAGACTTTCGAATAGCAGGATATTGTAGGTCAAAGGACATGCAGATATTGAACACTTAAGTTTCTGGCAGGCACTAGACCTTAAGTAAGATACAAGGAAATGAAATACATGAAGGCCTTTTAGCACTTCGAAAAAGCCTTATGGAATTAGACATTCCTATTCCCATTTTCCATATAAAATAACTGAGGCTGACCTTTGAGTACTTAACTCCAGACAACATAGCAGTGAAACTGATCTGAAACCACGTCTGGCTTGGAAGTTCAGACTCTTCGTAACTTGCTACACTGCCTCTACTGTATAAAACAAAATTGTCACCTTCAAATTAGTCACAATACAGCCGGAGAGACAGATTTGTAAACACCCACCGTAATGTCTCTCGCAAGTGGGTAAAATGCACGAAACACCTAATATGGAAGCTATTAGTTTGGCCTGGATTTTTGGAAATGTCAAGAAGGGTTTCACTAAAGAGATGGCTTCTGACCTGAGCTGTGAAGGTGACTGTCAGGAGGAATCAACCTGACTCATCGGGACGTCTCCCAGAAGAAGGAGTCAAAGAACACAGCCAGGCTGAGGACATACCCAAGTCAATGTGTAATATCTTGGGTGAAGTTTTTATAAGGTTTTGTTTACTTGCTACATAAGTACCCCCCCTTAAATCCATCCACTCGTGAGCAAACTCGTGAGCGCTTGTGTACATGCCCAGACACACACGCACGCACACACACACACACACACACACACACCCCACCACCATCACCACCATCACCACATACATTCCATAGTCCTGCCTGGACAAACTGTCTCAGTGCCCTTCCTACTAAACTCATTGCTTCTGAGCGTTAATAAACAATGCACTCAGTTTATGTGATAAGAGCACAAACAAAGGAATTTTAAACAGTAGACATGGTTAACTGACTTCAATGTTACAGACATTTGTCTAGCACCAAAATCTAAGATAGGGAGTAAATACAGACGAGGCAGCAGTAGATGAAATTTCCTGAACCTAAGTTCATAATAGAAATTGATGAATGCCTGCTGCAATTTGCTTTTAATGCAGATGAAACCAGTCTCTCATGGAAACAGATACCTTCCTGTATGTTTAGTGTATGTAAAAAAAAAAAAAAAAGACTGGCTTTAAGGCAGCCACACAGACCAACTCACTCTCTTGCTTAGAGGAGACTAAACCGGGAACTTAAAACTCCAGTTTATTCATCCACAGAACGCTACCCAATACCAATGGGCTAGAGCAAATCAAACTTGCTAGTATTAGGCAACAACAGGTATTCTGAGTAAGCAGTTAATTTGTGGTTATTGCTTAGTTGTTAATAGGTAAGGTGAGAGTGATAACCTTTCAATGAAAGCACTCCTACTCCAGAGCAACGTCCCTGGTCCCTCAATAAACTTGGGAGTCTTTGGCAGCAAAACATTAAATTGTAAGCTTCCTCCACCCAACACAAATCCATACAGCAGCCAATGCAGCACGAAGTGATAGTATATCCAAGATGGGCTGGATGGACACCCATTTCATAGCTCAGCAATGGCACTGAGGCAGAAAGCGGCACATGTCAGGGACTTTGGCACATCCTACTACCAGGTTAAGAAAAATATTGAAAAATGATGGTGGGAAGTGATATGAAAAGTGTGTGGAAAGAAGTCTAATTTGAGAGTGGACCTGATTTCCTCAGTCTTGAACTTGATATGCCTCAAATTCCCAACACGCCATCGTTTGTACAACTGGATAGTCTTACTGAGGTCATAGAAGATGATGTGGAAGCGATATTAAATCCTTACAATGACTCCTATGAGAGCAAGTGCTACTGCTGAAGAGAATTCAGAGTTTCCCGATGCAAAGAGCTTTAAATGGGCTCAAAGGAGCCAAATATACTTCTGGAAAAAAGGTCCTAGAAATAGGAAGCACAGCAGTGAACTGTTACAGAAAATGCCGAAAGCCCTGACCTATAACGAAGTGAATTAGGAAGAAAACAGAAAAGACACATCTTTAGAAAAACTCAGTTCTATCTGGATTCACAGAAAGAAGTAAGAATATTAACCCAGGAAGAGAAGTTGAGGAGGAGACTAAGCCTCGAAACAGGTTGTCATGTGACTTTTCTTAGGCAAAATCACCTTGCAACTTTAAAACTAGAAGGAGTATCAGAGATTATCGACCTCCACCCAATTACTATACAGTTGGGGAAACGGAGGGCCCAGAAGTAGTGACTGACTCAAGGCTGAGCAGCTAGTAACTCATCAACCAGGACTCGAGGTCTTCTTTCACACATCTGTCCCCTGGTTGGGGTCAGAAGGCTCTGAACATAGCAACTAGCCACTGTATAATAAAACGATTCTGTAAGTTCTCTACACTCAGTTTTCTCAACTGCTCTGATTCATGGAATTATTAGAATAAAATGAAGATGTGGAATGTAGCAGTCATTGTAAAAGGCAAATAGCACTCTTCAAAAATGAAGAATTCCAACCAGATGCTATCCCCTGGGAGGTTAGGGATGGGAATTAGCTTTGTATTTTTCCCAGGTTCTAACACATATTACATGAATAACAGTGAAATGAACTGAAATACTTCCATTTTAAAAAGTCAAAATAACTTAAGACTGTGTACAACAGGGAAGCCATCTAGTAGGTCTACTTCTAAGAAGCTGTATTCTATTTTCAAAAGAATAAATATACCCTTTGGAAAAAAGCAGTACTGCTCTGCAACATAGTCTTAGATCTAGCAAGAATTTAGACATATAGAGGTTGTTGGAAAAAATAATTTTGATTACCTTTGCAAATTTCAGAACACAACAAATAATTCCTAATTACTATGAAACTTATTTTCCTTATTCCTTAGTTCCCTATTTCAGTAGGGAAAAACCCTCCTGCAACTAACCTTTCCCCTATTAACAAACAAAATAAATTTAATTTAAAAATTTATACGGTACCACTCAGTTAATAATTCCATGCAATGACATTACATGGAACTTACTTAAACTTTTCAGTTTAAACTTACAATTCAGTTTAAGCTTAGCATTTGAATTTTCTAAAAATAGAATTGCCCCATTGATAAAACTTGACATTCCATTTACTGCCGAGTTTTAAGTGGAAGAACATGTATCAGATATTTGAATTCATAAAATGTTGGTCTTTAAAAATTCACTGTTTCTTAAACAATGTCCCTGTATTTTCTTAAACATCTTTTTTTAAGTTTTTATTTAGGGGCACCTGGGTGGCTCAGTTGGTTAAGCGTCTGACTTTGGCTTAGGTCATGATCTCACAGGTTGTGAGTTCAAGCCCTGCATCGAGCTTTCTGCTGCCAGCACAGAGCCTGCTTCAGATCCTCTGTCTTCCTCTCTCTCTCTCTGCCCCTACCCCACTTGCTCGCACGCTCTCTCTCTCTCTAATAAAAAAATCCAGTTAGTTAATACATAGTGTGATGTTAGTTTCAGATGCGTAATACGGAATACTACAGTACTTTGAAACTTCCACACAATAATACCCAGTGCTCATCACAGCAAGTGCACTCCTTAATCCCCATCACCTATTTTACCCAGCCCCCCATTTCCTCCCCTCTGGTAGCCATCGGTTTGTTCTCTATAGTTAAGAGTCTGTTTCTTGATTTGCCTCTGCCTCTCTCTCTCTCTTTCTCTCTCTCTCTCTCTCTCCTTTCCTTTGCTCATTTGTTTTGTTTCTTAAATTCCACATGAGTGAAATCATATGGCACTAGTCTTTCTCTGGCTTATTTCACTTAGCAGAATATTCTCTAGCTCCATCCATGTTGTTGTAAATGTCAAGATTTCATTATTTTTTATGGCTGAATAACATTCCATTGTATATATATACCACATCTTCCTTATCCATTCATCAGTAGGTGGACACTTGGGCTGTTTCCATAATTTGGCTACCATAGATAATGCTGCTATAAACATTGGGGTGCATGTATCCCTTTGACTTAGTATCTTTGTATTATTTGGGTAATTATCTAGTAGTGCAATTGCTCGATTGTAGGGTAGTTCTATTTTTAGTTTTTTGAGGAACCTCCATACTGTTTTCCAGAGTGGCTGCACCGGTTTGCGTTCCCACCAACAGTGCAGGAGGGTTTCCCTTTTCTCCACATCTCACCGACACCTGTTGTTTCTTGTGTTGTTGATTTTAGCCATTGTGACGTGTGAAGTGATATCTCATTGTAGGTTTGATCTGTAGTTCCCTGATAATCTGTGATACTGAACATCTTTTCATAGGTCTGTTGGTCACCCGTATGTATTCTTTGGAAAATGTTCTTAAATATCGTTGCTGTTAAGTAGGGTATCAAATTCCCTATGTTAATTTTTATTTATTCTTTTGCATCTTCTCCGGAGGACATTCATCATTCAGCACATAAAAATGATCTCATTTCAGGGGCACCTGGGTGGCTCAGTTGGCTAAGTGTCCGACTCTGGCTCAGGTCATGATCTCACAGTTCATGGGTTCAAGCCCCACATCCAGGACCTGTGCTGACAATTTGGAACCTGGAGCCCGATTCAGATTCTGTGTCTGTCTGTCTCTCTCTCTTTCTCTCTCAAAAATAAATAAATAAACATTAAAAAAATGATCTCATTTCAGATACGGCTTAATTTCAATGGGTACATTTTTTGAAATTCAATTAACTTTCTGCCATTACTGTCAGAAAAAATGACCTGAATCTCCTCATGTGATTTTACCTCTCAGTTCTGGAGTACAGCAATATTAGTTATCTTCATCATCAGAAAGCTCAGGACTAAATTCTACCAAGTGAACTGGCATTGTTGCTGAGGAAATAAAATACCTAAGAAAAATGAAGTTGGTTCTCAAATTTGGTTTCTCTCACTGAAGCAATTCCAGATAGTGTTTTTTAATGTACACAGCTTTCACTGCCATCAAGACTCTTGGGGTCTTGGGGCCCCTGGGTGGCTCAGTCAGTTAAGTGTTTGACTTTAGCTCAGGTCATGATCTCATGGTTCGTGGGTTCGAGCCCCACATCAGGCTCTGTGCTGACAGCTCAGAGGCTGGAGCTTGCTTCAGATTCTGTGTCTCCCTCTCTGCCCCTTCCCTGCTGGCACTCTGTCTCTCTCTCTCTCTCTCTCAAAAAAAAAATTGACATTAAAAAAAAATTAAGACTCTCGGGTTCTTAAATTCCTGTCAACATTTTTCAATTTGCAGAGATAGCAAAGTGCCCTCAGAGCACTTTGACCCAGAGACATAGTCGCCATCATCACATCTTGTGACACCAGTCTGGTGTCACCATGAAGTCTGGTTTGTCAAAATGCAGTCTTAGATGGACTTTGCTAACCCATGACAGCAATATTTTAATGTCCATTAACAGCTTCCTGAAGTTTAGAAAAAAACATCTTATTTCACTCACAGGAGAAGCTCCACAAGACAAAACAAACAAACAAACAAACAAACAAACAAACAACTACAGGATAAAAGAAGACATCCATAGAATTTGGCCTGAGCGAACTATAACTACAGGGACTTGCTTAGCCAATAGTCTCTAGATCAGGGTGAGACAAGGAAACCAGAAGAATGGGAGCATCAGTGTGTGAGCTGCATATTGTCCAGGGAGGTATGAGATGCTTATTCCAAAGTCCAGACAAGGTAGATCAAGTAAATTAATTGGCTCCAGAAGTAATTCAATGAGGATCCATAGAATGCTGTAAGCAGGATCAAGTATTACTTCTGGAGGCTATATGGAGTGCAGACTATAGGCTTTGGACTCAGACACATCTGGGTTCAAATTCTGCCTACACCACTTCCTAGCTGACCGACCTTGCAAAAGTTACTTGACCTCTCTGAATCTCAATTTCTTCATCTGGAAAGTGGGGATGACACTGACCACTACCCTAGCAGGCTGCTACTGGCTTAGGGAGGCACATAAGTGTGAATGCTTAACAGTCTCTGGCTCACAGCAAGAAATTGAAAAAAGAAATTGAGGAGATCAGAGATGTAACCAAAAAATTTTACAAAAGATTATGTAGACCTGGGGCACCTGGGTGGCTCAGTCGGTTAAGCGTCCGGCTTTGGTCAGGTCATGATCTCACAGTTCATGGGTTCAATCCCCGCATCAGGCTCTGTGCTAACAGCTCAGAGCCTGCTTCAGAACCTCTGTCCCCCCACCCTCTCAAAAATAAGTAAACATTAAAAAAAAAAAAGATTATGTGGACTAAATAGAAAGGAGCAACGCCCTATCATTGTAAGTGAGAGGGCATGACAAGTTCAGAAGCTCCATTTAAATCTTCTCGTGTTCTAAGTAAAATGCTGATTACTAGTACCATATAAGCCAAATTCAGGACTAGAATAAAAGGTAGATTTCACTAATAATAGGAGATGATTTATTATAGGTAAAGGATACCTAGATATATTTTCATGATATAATTGAGAAGTTTACCACCTAAAGAGGACAAAGAGAGCTAAAAGCACAATACTTATCAGAATATTACTTGCTAGTAATTACTAATAGTTTGAAGATGTCCCCTAAGAATTCCTTCCTTTGTCCAGATAAGTGAGAAATGACACAATAGCATTCCTCTGAAATTGTTGCCCATTTTGTTCAAGAGCTAAAAAACTCGATTACAATTTTGAGGTATACATAAAACAAGTTCATATTTTTATCCTCAAAGAGGCTAAAAACAATCCTGTGCTTCAAAAACATAGCTTGATATTTGGGGAACATAGCTATTTCCATTTATCAGGGCAGGCTGCTATAATCTTGCATGTCCAGAGAGGGGTAATACAACCGAAGTGTGAAACATACATAGTTGGGATAAAATGTGTTCTATGTTAACATCTTTAGTATCTAAAAACAAGTAAAGAACAACAAAAGAAGATTTTTTAAAAATCTACAGAAAAAGTTTGATATAATCTTTGTGGCTGGTGAAGAAACTCAGAAAACAGAAACAAATGGACCTATCAATCCCTCCCACCTCCCTTATCCATCTCAGTCTTCCCCTTTAGCAGGCACGGCATAAAATAATTTTCAGAGAAACATGAGATTTTTCTTTATCAAAGAGGGGCAGAGGTTATAAAAAGGTTGAGAAACACCTTTAGAAACCCACCAGCTGGAGAACTATTTAAACATCACTAGGGACAACATACTCTCCCCGTGAGGCATGCTACAGGAAGGAGATGAATTGAAGCCTTTAATCTCCTCTGTGGTAAATGAAGCCCCCAAAATCAGATTATAAACATTGGGATATGAGCTCACGTGGTTCCACCAAAGATTTTATTGCAGTGGCTGTGTCCGACCTTTGCTGTTATGTGTTCTCTTAGGAATATATTTAAGTCAGAGGAACAAGATCCTGGAATGAGGATTCACTTCTTTACACACTGCTAATCCTATACTCCTTTGAAAAGGAAAATGGAAAAATAAATATTACTTTTACAAATGTCAATTCTGAATGGATTTAACATATTGCTTTTGAAAATGACCTTTCATTTGAGTGAGACTTACACTGATAAACACAATTTTTCTGTAAGAGCAAAGTCCTTCTTGCTCACACTAAGAGTCTGATTGCCCTCTGCCATGAAGCATTTGACTTCAGTACCTTCCATCCGTTGAGTTCTCTGCTCACCATGTTCTTAACCCTATTTCTTTAATGTGGCTCCTCGTTAAGGTTAGATTTCTGAGTTGAAATAATATTTTACACAAAAGAAAAAAAATCACCTCTTTTTGGGTAGTGATGAGCAGTTAAAGATGATTTGCACAGCTCTGAACAACCGTAGTTACAGCAAGTTCTGGTATCAGACCCGCTGCTGAATTTCTGAATGTTTCAGGGAAGTTTATTATTAATGACAGTTCGCGGTTAGAGTACATATTTATAGTGTTAAAATTATCAGCTGATACTTGAGCTTACATTAACAGAACAACAGCAGTGTTCACATTATGAAGTGAATGAGCACACTAGGGATGACTGAATTGTGCCAATGCTAGGTTGTGGGTGACGTCAAGTGGGTTATGACACCTTGGGTCTTGCACAGGGCCCGGGAGATAATGTAGTTAGAATAAGGCCAAGGGGACAGGAAATAAAGAGCTCAGATTGCAGAGATCCATGGAGATGGTCTGTAGAGTTGTGTAAGAGAAATGCCTAAGCCGCCCGATAAACGTGTTCCATCTCCCCGCATGAAGGATGCTTAAAGACAGTGTTTACCGGCTGAACCCACAGAGCAGGGCTGCCATGCAGATAAAGAGCTGGACAAGACAGCCGAGCTCATCAGGGAAGGACTGAAATAAGGTTATAAAATCAGTGTTGAAAAACAAAGCTTTTGGATCATCTGTAGCAGCTGGGTCGATCCTCCCCCTCATACCCAGATGGGCAACTCCAAACTCTTTTGCTGTGTGCAGATGTTTTATCCCAGTGGACAGCCTTTGGACTAGACAGCAACCGCATAAAGTAGGCTTCACTCCTGGGATGCTTCAGTGGGCAGTGGGTCCCCGCCATCAAACTCAGAAGACCTCTTTGAAAACCAACTGTCTAACTGTGGGCAATTTGAAGAAGCCATTGCATTTATAAGACTGACCTCTGGATATTTTTGTGACTTCATTGCCTTGCAAGCCCAAACACGTTCATTATGAGCCAATTTTCTAGTGGATGAACAAAGGGAATAGATATCAAGTATTAGATGCCATTGGTGATTGGATACAGAGGAAGGAAGAAATTATGACATGGAGCTATACCATTAGCACTTCTCTTAAATGGAGGATTAATTTCAAAGGACTCACTATGGCTAGTTTGGTGAAGGAAACAAAATCACAGTAGAATCTCCTAAGGCATTAGAATCTCCTAAGACTCAATTATTTGCTTCAGAATAGTGAATTCAGGGAATCAATCTCGGGCTTAATGATAATTTCTACATTTTCTTTGGAACCTAATGAATCATTTCTGGCATTTGAGTCTCCACATAATACAAAAGGGACCTAACAATTTGGAGATGAGAGAAACAAACATTCTGTATATTGGTTTGCTCTCAATTAAAACGGGCTGGATAAATTTGACCGTCTTTTCAGGATTTTGGTGTCAACATCTATATCACTGATATGACTAAGACTAATATTCCATTTTCTCAATCCCTTATGATGCCTTGATTTCAAAAATGTAAGTTCTATTTAACATCTGAGTATCCATTATACCCAAGAGACAATAATCGCATATAAACATAAGTTAGCCTCAAAAGGGAGTGGAACTAACCACTGGGGTACAGTTTCTTAACAGCAGATACATATTTGTACAAGGATGGAGGCAAAATTTGGTGCTAATTCTGTGCATTTTTTCCTGGTAGCTTTCATCCGACTAAAAATTGGTCAAGATCATTGTTTTACAGTTTGAGTTATAGATTCTATTTCTATGCAGCACCAGTTGCCTATCGCTTGAGATAAGGGAGCTTAGAGTTTATTATATTCCAGAGAGACAATACTTGATAGGATTTGAAGTCACCTCTGGTGATTTTAGTTTGAAAAACTGTTTCTATTGGAGGAACTGGCTGCAAATCTGCCAGTAGATGAAGCTGACTTATCGCTTGGAAATTCAGGAGAGGGCAAGGGGAAAGTCTTAGAAAAAATTAAGGGTAAAAGAAAATCTTTTTTTTTTTTTTCAACGTTTATTTATTTTTGGGACAGAGAGAGACAGAGCATGAACGGGGGAGGGGCAGAGAGAGAGGGAGACACAGAATCGGAAACAGGCTCCAGGCTCTGAGCCATCAGCCCAGAGCCCGACGCGGGGCTCGAACCCACGGACCGTGAGATCTTGACCTGGCTGAAGTCGGATGCTTAACCGACTGCGCCACCCAGGCGCCCCAAGAAAATCTTAAAATATTAAACACCAGTTAAAAAAGTGAAAACATGAGTAGCAGAGTATAGTTCTTAACATAAACAATTGAAGCGAATTCAAATTCTAAACACACTTAGGACTAAAAATAGTTTTTAACTACTTTTTGCCAATGCCAAACCTCTTAAGACACTAATTGGCCTATTTTAGGCTGAAGATAGACAGACAGATCATGGATTTCAGATCATCTAAAATTCAAAGTCATAGCCTTATTTTACTAGTAGCTTTTGAATAGAACAGGCAATTTTAGTAGAAGAAATATTTTTGTTTTATTTTGTCTTGTTTTTGAGAGAAAGAGATACAGAGAGACAGAGAGAGCCCCAGTAGTATAAGTTTAAAAACGTGAATGATCTGAAATAGTAGGAGCCAATATAAAATAACAATCATCAGAGGGGTGCCAGGGTGGCTCAGTTGGTAAAGCGTCCAACTCTTGATTTTGGCTCAGGTCATGATCTCACAGTTGGTGGGACCGAGCCTTACATCGGGCTCTGCCTCAACAGCACAAAACCTGCTTGAGATTCTCTCTCTCCCTCTCTCTCTGCCCCTCTCCTACTCTCACACACACACACACACACACACGCACACACACACACGCTCTCTTTCTCTCTCTCAAAAAAAAAATATTTCAGTAAAAAAAAAAAAAAAGTCATCAGAGCAATAAAGGGAATTTAATGAAGTGAAGTTTGCCTACCTATTTCCAAGCAAGCCAAAAGCCAGAATTCACTGTTTGAAATACCAAATATATCATTGGGAGCCACCAACATTGGAAAGGAAGGACCATCTTGTTGAATAACATAAGCCTAGACCCCTTTACAGTAGACACTTGGTAAGTATTTGTTACATGAATTGCATATGAAGATTCCAGAAACTCCGCAGTCTTAGACCAACTAGCACTGGCCTCCCTGCCAGCACAAAACCTATAGCGCTTTTAAGAGTTATGTCTCGGTTCTGAGATGAATCCACAGGACAGAGAGCTCTTAGCAATATTAAAAAGGGACTAATTTGGGGCGCCTGGGTGGCGCAGTCGGTTAAGCATCCGACTTCAGCCAGGTCACGATCTCGCGGTCTATGAGTTCGAGCCCCGCGTCAGGCTCTGGGCTGATGGCTCGGAGCCTGGAGCCTGTTTCCGATTCTGTGTCTCCCTCTCTCTCTGCCCCTCCCCCGTTCATGCTCTGTCTCTCTCTGTTCCAAAAAAAAAAAAAAAAAAAAGGGGACTAATTTTTCAGAGCTGAGTACGAAGGACGTGATGACATGGAGAACAGAGGGAACAGAGAGGGAGGACTTTATAAATAAAGTATATACATATGTCATGTTTGTTGGAACACCTAGACCAGCTTATAGCTACAACCAGTATCTGACTGGTAAAGGGAGTAGCAGTGTATTCATTCTTATAAAGACCTGTAGCCAATCCTATCATACATCAGCAAGGCAAGCCTTCCATGATTTAATAAATGCCTAAACATGGATTTTTCTTACATGTATATGCATGCTCGGTAAGGTGCGGCATGCATAAATCAGAATCCAATGCAAAATTCTACTCACAAATGACAGATTTTCAACAGTCTGACCTTAACCTTCAGTTAATGAAAGCACTTTTGTGTTCGAAATACACCTATTCATGATATGCAACTCATTTTATCTTGTTTCCATACGGATGGGACTGGCAATGGGGGAAACAATGACAAATCTGTCTCGACTGGAAGTGTTCTATCAACCCTCCCTCCTCTCCACTCCATCTCCTGCTCCCTGGCCCCCAGCCGTGGGGCCAAGAGAAGGAGCGGCATTAGGAGGCTGATGGGGATGCTGCTATTGGCCGCATCTTTGCACTTAGGCCCATGTCCGTCCAGCAGTGGAAACAAAGGTCTGAACCCTGCTAGCCAGCGCCATGCTGCTTCTGTCCCTGGCACTCCTTACCGAGGCGACAGAAGGGCAAAACCGTCCATTTCCATTCCGGTCCTCGATCCCCTCCCCCTGCCGAGCCTGGGATAGGCATTAAGCAAGGCTGCCTTTGCGGAGAGCATTCCCCCCCCCCCCCCCGAACACGCTCTCACAAGCCCCCTTTGTTCCCTGCCCTCCGCCGCACTATATGCTGCAGCAGCAGCCGTCCAGATGTTCTCTATCACAGCCCGAGCCGTGCCAGCAAACTTTGGCACGCATGAAAGTGCGCTGAGTACTGGCCCTCCAGAAATACCTTATCCCCCCTCTGATTTCTGCAAATATTTTTAAATGTTAATGGGTTCCACTCACCCACAACCTAGGGGGAGGTTACAGAACAGGGCTCTGTGTGTCCAGCAAATTAGCAGCCCGAGGATACTGCGTGGCGCCTGGGTTCTGTCCGCCCTTGGGCGTTGGCTAGGGTTCTCCAACCTTGAACTGCGGAGGCCAGCTTGCCAGCGCATAGCTTTCTAGTGACAGAGGTTACATGGGCAGTTGGCAGGAAAGCCACTCCAAGCTACAAAAAAGAAAGGACCCTATCTTACTCTGAAACTTCTGAAAGCAAGAGAGATCCTTTGAGCATCACTGAAATAAGATTTTGAAATGAGTATTTTTCCTCTTACTCATTCTCCAGTTCAATACATGGGCACAAAACAATCTGATGTGTGCTCTCACTCTGGGTGTCAGGCACTGTCTGAAGTACCTTAATGATAGAAAATGCTACATTTTCTCAGTGCAAATTTTAATAAAATGGAAATTTGGATCTTTTATATATAGGTGGGAAAGTGATATGTATTTGGAAAGAGAAGAATAGACAATATGTTTGTCACAGGAGAGACTTACTCATCTTACTTGCATTGTGACAGCTGTTTTAGGGACCAGCTGGAGGCCTCTAGAAAGCCCTCTATACTCCAAAGATAATTGAAAGCCAAGCTTGAAGAGTCTTTGTTTTTAATCCTGTCCTGATAATGTCGCTGGTCCCTCTGGAGACAAACTGCCTACATGTTATCCACGTCTAGGCCTTGTCTCTCCATGGCTACAGCTCTCTTGCTTATAAAGTCACACTGGGCGAGGTGGGGAGCCCACAGGTCCTGTCCCTGCCCACGCTGTGGAGTGGAGGGGCCGGCGCTCAGGTCTTCTGTCTCCCGGATGCGAGCTTCAGAGAATCACACAGGGATCCAAAGACTTCAGAATGTGCCAGGTACGCCATCAGTGTTCCTACTTCAAGTAAAGTTTTGTTCTACCACTTTCCAGTGAGGAGGAGTAGAGAATGAGGAGAACTTCAGTTTGATCTGACTGCGGAGCAAATGCAGGGTGACACTCCAGAAAACCCTTGAGAATCCTGAGAAGTAAAATCATTTACCCACACATCAGCCGGGGCCCTGAGAAAGGACACCACACCTCACGGCCCACATTCAAGTGATTTTCTATTCTGCTGTCTTCCTTAGCATCTTTTAACTCTTCCCACCCAAGAGGAAGGACTACCCAAGAGGGTAGGACTGTCCTGTGCAACCAAGCAAATGGTTTGAATGTTCATTGCAGGAATTTTCCAAAAAACCCGCCAATTCTTCAATGGGAAGTACTGACCAACAGGCATGCCCTTGGAGTCTTTGAATCCCTTGCCTCAAAATCTTCCCCTTGATCTTTCTACTAATCCCGGACTCTTACCCAATTCCCCACATGGAAAGATCAGATTTAGGCAAAACTTCCAATCCTCAGTACATTCTGACATTACCTTTTCTCCAACCCCTTCTAGACACTGCCAAAGCTCTGTGAAGGGAGGCTTACTCCTGACCACACTGAGCAATAAACTCAGCTCTCTCTTACCAACAGACTACCACTGAGTGATATTTAGGCAGCCAGCTCTGGACACTTTTCTGTTTAACTTTAACCTGAGATGGGACTAACATTTTGAGACTTTGAATTTTATGCTTAAAACTGGGGGGAGGTGGGAGGAATTTTTCAACTATCTATCTTCTTCCTCTCAGAATTATTCTTTTCCATTATTTAAAAGGTTCTGAGAGGGGCGCCTGGGTGGCTCAGTCCGTTAAGCGTCCGACTTTGGCTCAGGTCGTGGTCTCGCGGTTTGTGAGTTCAAGCCCCACATCGGGCTCTGTGCTGACAGCTCGTAGCTTGAACCCTGCTTCAGATTCTGTGTTTCCCTCTCTCTCTGCCCCTTCCCTGCTCATGCTGTTTTTCTCTCTCTCTCTCAAAAATAAATAAATAAAATATTTAAAAGGTTCTGAGAAAATTAAAAAACTGAAGTTAAGAAGAATTTCCATTATGCATTAATTCTAAAATGAAAGTTAAATAATCTTAAGAAGCAAAAGCTTACTTAATGAGCTCAAAATATAGGCAGGGGCCATGTCTTCAATCTCCAAATTTAAGTCACAACAAATTAATTAATTTGGTGCAAACTGAAACACCTCTAAATGTTTACCTCAGTGTCAACTCACTTGGATTTTTCTGATGTGGGAAAACCTAGCATACAGAATTTTATCGTCAGCAGTCCCTGCAAGTGCGGCTTGCCCTGGGTCTATAATGATAAGACTCCAATAAAGGGGCTGTCTGGATAACAGGCAAAAGAGTGTAACCAGGATAAGAGCACCCATTGAAATTTACTAAACTTATTCTCAACCCACAACCAAAGCACAGTTATAAATGCCTGATATAAGATAGGTGTCTCACCAAAGAATATGATTACAACTACAAAGACACTAAAATCTCCGGACAAGAAGTGCGCTGAGCCAAAAGAAAGAACTAGAGGGAAATCACTCCCAATGTACAAATGCCTTTATTTGAATAAGATAAAATTTTAAAAAAAGGAAGTACAAACCCAGTGGAGATTTTAGGTACAACAGTGTTTTGTTTTGTTTTAATTTTTTTTAAGGTTTATTTATTTTGAGAGAGAGACAGAGTGAGAGTGGGGGAGGGGCAGAGAGAGAAGGAGACACAGAATCTGAAGCAGATTCCAGGCTCTGAGCTGTCAGCACAGAGACTGATGTGGGGCTCCAACACATGTACTGTGAGATCATGACCTGAGCTGAGGTCGGACGCTTAACGGACTGAGCCACCCAGGTGCCCTGGTACAACAGTGTTTCTAAAGCTAAGTCAGTAAACTTTAGCGAGGAGCCTGCAAAAACTTTGGCTTTTCTTTAAAAGAGGTCTGCAAGTTTGAGCTTTGAGGACCATTGCTATACATTCTAAATCTTAACTGAAGCCAATATAAAGAAGACAAGACTCCTGGTTCAAGAAGGCAGCTAAATATAATTGTTGATGTGTTCCACCTCCCCCCAATCAGAGAAAGCATAAAAGTCAAAATAAATCCACAGTAAGCCTGCAGTGCCAGAAAGGATATCATCAGTGTCCATGAACAGTGAGAATTTTCTGGCAGATGAAATCAGACTGACTGCAAATTCCAAAACACACACACACACACACACACACCTAATCCCATAAAAATGAAGGAGAGAATCTCCTGAAAATCTGAGTTTACCTAGTTGAATCCTAGATTAAACCCGTGAGTCAGAGGGCTAGGAGGAATGGGCCCAGAGTGGGCATGTAATTACAGGCAGCAGAACAGCTGAGCCTGCCTCCACACACAGAGCCACTTGCTTTGGTGTTGCCCCAAGGGAAAGCACCGATACTGGTCTCCCCTAAAAATGGGAGTCCTGATCCAGGATGGACAGAATGGGCTGTGGGAGAAGTACGTGCCCCCAACTATCATAAACGCTAGGAGATCTCACAGAAGAAAGCGAGTACCTCATAACCTCCTGCACCCCAGCCTGCCTACGTCAATACCTCTCCTTTGCACAACCAACAGAGCCGGGGCTCATGTACTCATTAGCAAGGGACAAGGATCATTCCCCAGGCCGATGGAATTTGTTCTAACAAGCAACCGTGATCAGCCTAGCCTGAGGGGTTTTAACTTGTGCCACATGGACTTCTCTGTCTGATCCTGCCTATGGAGCCCTTCTCAGAATGTTTTGAAATGTTTAATATTAAAAAAAAAAAAAAACTTATAGGATTATAAAGGAAGCCAATTACATTGGAATGAAAGTATCAAAATATTTTTTAAATTATGATATAAAAATATACTCGTTTCTTTATTAAAACATAAAATGAAAAGATCTAGCAAAAGCTGCCAAAGTTTTGAAGCAGCGATGATAATAATCCACAACTTACAAACTAATGTGATATAGAAAGTCTGTGATTTCCATCAGGAACAAAGTCACAGATACTGCTAATATTCCTGCAGTTGTTGCCTATATTCATAATTGAAGGAATTGCTAAATTTCATTTTGAAGCCAGTAAAATAATATCATTTTTCCAATCTAAATGCATGAACATCCTGAATTCTATCCAGGGACTCCTTATTGGTCTGTGGTCCCCAAGCTAAAAATCTCTGATGGTAGACCTTCATCTACAAATATGAACAGGCAACCAAATATCAAGTGCATGAGAAGGTCAACCAAATGTTTTAAAAAGCACAACATTCCATAAAAGCATTAATTCCCGAGGAAGAAAAACAGAGAGTATTGGAAAGAATCATTAAAAGCCTACAATTAAAAAACTATGGATGGTTTCAAAAGGAAAAGATGCCAAATTAAAAAAAGAAAAAAAAAAAACCACCTCAAAACAGGATGCAATGAGAAAGAAGCTGAGTTTGTAGAAATTATCAAGATTATTGAAATATGGGCTGAATTGCAGAATGAATGAGACTTTGGATGAACATAGTGAATTGGAGGGTAAACTGAAAGATTCTATTGGAATTCAGTGAAAAGAACAAAGAGATTAAAAGGATGACAGAAAAGATGAGATACGTACATCTAAAAGCTCTAGTCTAAAACTCCCATCTAGTAGGAGTTCAAGAAAGAGAAAACAAAAAATAGAAAGAAAAAAATCAAATAAATAGCAAAAACAAGAACAGCACAACAAAATTCCTGCCAGATGAACAGTCTCTTCATACTGAAAGAGCCCATAAACAGTAGTGCAAGAATACCATGAAGACACATTCCACTAAAATATACAAGCTCCAACAAGAAGTAGTACATTGTAATAAACTATGAAAAAGAATATAACCAAGTGGAAAAAAAAATTAAAACAGCACCAGACTTCTTATCTGCAATACTAGATGCTAGAAGACAACACAACAATACTTTAAATTAACAAGGGACAATTAGAATTCACATACAAAACTAAACCATCATTTAAAAACTAGGGCATATAAATTAAATTAAAACCAGGGCAAATAATAACATGCGAAGTCCGAGTTGAACACCTACAACCTTTCTGAAAAAATACAAAATAATTTTTTATAACAAACTAAAAACTGAATTCAAGAAAGAAGATAATGTAAGAAAAAAATTGTAAGCAAAAATAAAACCTGCAGATAAGTTCCAATAGTAACTGATAATTGATTAAAGTTAACTCAGTTGCTAAGAAATTATTCCTAAGGAATCAGGAATCAGAAACACAATGATAGGAGAGAATGCAAATACACCCAATCAATCAAAAGGATTCCAAAAAATCTTAAAATGTAAGTTGATAGCATGGTGTTGAAAAAAAAACTGGGTGGCTCAGTTGGTTGAGCTTCCAACTTCGGCCCAGGTCATGATCTCAGAGCTCATGGGTTAGAGCCCTACGTCGGGCTCTGTGCTGACAGCTCAGAGCCTGGAGCCTGCTACGGATTCTGTGTCTCCTTGTCTCTCTGCCCTTCCCCTGCTCATGCTCTGTCTCTCTCTGTCTCATAAAAATAAATAAATGTTAAAACAATTTTTTAAATATGCTAATGGATGTATGTGCTCTGGAAGATGGAAGATTTTCATAGGTTCTGATTAATTCTAGATGTTAATAGTAAAGTTGAGATCACTGTTATTATAAATATATAAAAATATTTCTAACTTAGCATAATATGAACACCACATATTATTTTCCCCCTTTGCTTTGGGCCTAAAGGGTTTCAGAGGCAAAATTGGGATGCAGCTCTAGAAAGTATAAGACTTTGAAACCTGGTTTTTGTGTACTATTCTCATTCTTGATTCCATTTTTCCTATCTTTATGTTCCTTTAATTTAGATTTCCTTACTTCTTTAAAAAATTTATTTGCACATGTGTATATATGTACGTATTCACATTTATATGTGTGTATATACATGTTTAAGGTGACATATATGTATCTGGCCTAGATAGAAAAAATATACATTTATAGTTTGATAGATGATTTAATTAACTAAAGGCAAGGGTATAGTTTAGCCACATTACTATTTAATCACCGTCTTATTAATGTAATCCAGAGATCATCCAGCCCAGAACTGTCCTAACCTTAAAATGGTTTTCAAACTGCCTACTCTTTTGAATACCAATGATAGCTTCACTGTACCTCTTAGCCACATGTTGAAAGAACCTTAGGTCAATTAAATTACATAAAAGAAGAACCTTAAACATTCAAAGCTCAGCTAAGTACAGTAATGAGTATGCTTCTTTAACACAAAACCAAACCAAACCAATACTTGAGGCATAAGAGTGCATTGATTCTTGTATGGAACCAGAAAAGATCCAAAATAGCTCAAGTAAGGTTGAAAAAGAAAACCAAAGCTGGAGGCATCACAATCCTGGACTTTAAGATGTATTACAAAGCTATAATCCTCAAGATAGTATGATACTGGTACAAAAACAGACACACAGATCAATGGAACAGAACAGAGAACCCAGAGATGGACCCACAAACATATGGCCAACTAATCTTTGACAAAGCAGGAAAGAACATCCAATGGAAAAAAGATAGTCTCTTCAACAAATGGTGTTGAGAAAACTGGACAGCGACATGCAGAATGAACCTGGACCACTTTCTTACACCATACACAAAAAATAAATTCAAAATGGATGAAAGACTTAAATGTAAGACAGGAAGCCATCAAAATCCTAGAGGAGAGAACAGGCAACAACCTCTTTGACCTCAGTCGCAGAAACTTCTTACTTGACATGTCTCTGGAGGCAAGGGAAACAAAAGCAAAAATGAACTATTGAGACTTCATCAAGATAAAAAGCTTCTGCACGGTGAAGGAAACAATCAGCAAAACTAAAAGGCAACGGGTGGCATGGGAGAAGATATTTGCAAACGACATATCAGATAAAAGCCTGGTATCTAAGATCTATAAAGAACTTATTAAACTCAACACTCAAAAAACAAATAATCCAGTGAAGAAATGGGCAAAAGACATGAATAGACACTTTTTCAAAGAAGACATCCAAATGGCTAGTTAACAGATACATGAAAAGATGCTCAACATCACTCATCATCAGGGAATTACAAATTAAAACAACAATGAATACCACCTCACACCTGTCAGAATGGCTAAAATTAACAACTCAGGCAACAACAGATGTTGGTGAGGATGTGGAGAAAGAAGAACTCTTTTGCACTTCTGGTGGGAATGCAAACTGGTACAGCCACTCTGGAGAACAAGATCAAGGTTCCTCAAAGAATTAAAAATAGAACTACCCTATGACCCACCAATTGCACTACTAGGTATTTATCTAAAGGATACAAGAGTGCTGCTTCAAAGGGGTACATGCACCCTCAATGCTTATAGCAACACTATTGACAATAGTCAAAGTCTGGAAAGAGCCCAAATGTCCTTTGACAGATGAATGGATAAAGAAGATGTGGTGTGTGTATATATATATATATATATATATATATATATATATATACATACACACATACAATGGAATATTACTCGGTGATAAAAAAAGAACGAAATCTTGCCATTTGCAACAACGTGGATGGAACTAGAGGGTATTATGCTAAGCAAAATAAGTCAGTCAGAGAAAGACAAATATATGATTTCACTCATATGTGGAATTTAAGAAATACAACAGATGAACATGGGGAAGGGAAGAAAAAATAAGATAAAAACAGAGAGGGAGACAATCCATAAGAGACTCTTAAATACAGAGAACAAACTGAGTGAGGGCTGCTGGCTGGGTGTTGGGTGGGGGGGATGGGCTAAATGGGTGATGGGTATTAAGGAGGGCACTGATTGGGATTAGCGCTGAGTGTTATATGTAAGTGATGAATCACTAAATTCTATTCCTGCAATCATTATTACACTGTATGTTAACCAACTTGGATTTAAATAAATTTTTTAAAAAAGTGCATTGATTAAAAGCCCAAACCTTTGAGGCAGACTGCCTGGGTTAATCCCAATTACTAGGTGTGGCAAGTTGGTAAATTATTGAAACTCTTTGTTCTTCAGTTTCCTCATCTGTAAAATGTAGGGAAGTGGGGTGAGTAATAAGAAGGTTGTAAGGATTCAGCAAGATAATGTGTGAGAATCTCTTAGAGTAGAGATTACTGGGGTTAACATTAGCTATAATTATTTTAATATTTTCCTGGAAAACATTTTTCCCAGGACCATATTAACATTCTATAATACAAATGATGATTGCTTTGAAAAATCCAGCTCAAAGCTCACTCAGAGCAAAACAGATTCTTTATGAACCACAAGTAACATAAATAAAAAGTGACTTCTTCAACTTTTTCTCTTTCCATTCATTTTGTCAGACCACATATCTACTAGCCACTAACGTTTATAACAGGAATTTTCTTAAAATGCTCCATCTGAAAAATGACGAAGTCCTGTTGAAACCTTCCCAGGTGATTTATGCTCATAGTAACCATACTAGTCTATCTTACCCAGTTAAACCAATTTTCCCATTAATTTAGGCTTTTATAACTGATGACTTCCATACTGCATGCTATAGCAAATATTCAGTGGTTTGCTGCAGCAGGCTCGCATCGATTAGTAAAAGGTGATTTACACATCTCTTACCTCCACATTTTATATTTGCACTATTAGGAATCATCAAATCAAAGTGGTTATTGGCTTTTTTTTTTTCTCCTGGAGAGCATTTGGATAAAGGTCACCAGTTCATCACCGCCTCTTGTCCAAAAGAACCAGCTTTGTAAAGTCCCAGAGTTAAGAGTACACTCAGGATCTTTTACAAGGCAGCTTTTATAATGCAAAGAGCAGATAGGTATAAGACATCCTGATTTACATATATAAAAGAGATATAGCGTAAAAACAAAAAAAGAAAAAACCAAAGTGTTTCCATCTGGAATATCATATTCATGAATATAACTTTCTATTCTGGTTTAAAAATCTTTTCGGACACAGCAGTAACTATTGTGGTAATGATGTAGTTTGATTCCACATACTAAATTAACTTGGAAATATTGATACATGATGTAAGTGCTCTTCGAAATTCAGTCTCTTTTATTCAAAGAAGTTTAAATTCAGAATATTTTATTTTGTTCTGGAAATTTTATAAAGGGATTTTGCCAAAAGCATTAAATATTTGATTCTACTTGTTAAGATTTGCAGGAACTGCTTTAAATTTATTATAAAAAATAACAGCAACAGCAACACATTTTCCCCTTTCATTAAGGTAGTGAAAAAACGAACTTTAAGAGCTTTTCCATAAAAATGCTCTAAAATATTCCATTAAAATTAAAAGGCAACTGCCATTTCACACGTGGTCAGATTTAACTATTCAAAGTTATTTTAGGTATATCAGCCCCCAAAGACCAAAGTACCTGAGAGTCCAGCTGTGTTCAAAGATCTCCAGAACGCAGCCTCCAAAGCTGGATAGGCCTGATACAAAGGGTTGTTAGACCTGAAAAAGAAAGGATAATTCTGGATTCCATATAGTATTTTATCTCCTAAAAGCCCATACTTGATTAGAAGTTTCTTTTTTTTTTTTAAGTTTATCTATTTATTTTCAGAGAGAGGGAAAGCATGAGTGGTGGAGGAGCAGAGAGAGAGGAGAGAGAGAGAGAGAGAGAGAGAGAGAGAGAGAGAGAGAGAGAGAGAATCCCATGCAGGCTCCACACTGTCAGCACAGAGCCTGACACGGGGCTCAAACCCACGAACTGTGAGATCATGACCTGAAATAAAGTCGGCCTCAACTGACTGAGCCACCCAGGCGCCCCTTGATTAGAAGTTTCTTAAGGAAATAATCATCCTGCAATGGTCAAGGGGAAATCTAGAATAGAGCAAGCTTAGAACAAAAGCCCAATCCAACATTGAGAGCGTGTGACCACACCACCCCCACCCCCGCCTGTGTCAAAATTGATGAATTGGGAATCTTAATAGCAAGCAGTCTTCCAGGGTTGTGAGAAATAATGGCATTTCAGTTGAAATCTTAAGCTCCTGTGATTATAAAAAGTATCTTTAAAATGCTACAATAATATGAATATTTGTCGTTAAATATTATACTCCTCCTGGTATGGTTCTCCTTGCCCAGTTGTGTTTTATAGCAATATTTATGCATTTGAAATATGGTTCAAACATTGGTTTGCCACAGAGATATGTAGTTTCCTGCGTAACTTATTTATGTATTTCTTAGGGTGGTCCATTACACATATGTTTAATTAGCCTGAGAAGCAGATTGTTAAATACTTGTTTAAATGTCCCAAATATTAAGAAATAAGAGTACCCTATATTTTTCAGGAATTTATTATTGACTTTTGCACTTAAACCTTAACAACCTTTCACCAGTATCCTTGTTAGGGTCTCCCAGAACCCCAACAAACTTTGACATAACTTACTTTTACCTTAATACCAGATGCTTATGTCTTTGGAATTTCATTTTTTGGTATAAATGAAAGTTGTCCCAAAAAGTGAACTAATGACTACAAGATAAAAAAACTATGGACACAAATGATACAGAAAGTACATTTAAAGGCCAAGAGACTTGTCAGTGTTAACATCTTACTCCCGGAACCGGTGTTAGAAATAGGATTTGGGGGTGAGAGTGTTTTTGTTTAGTTTGTTTAATGTTAAATGAAAAATACAGGTCTTGAGGCCATCCATACTTGGGGTAAAATTCTGACTCGTCCATTTACTCATTTATTTGACTGAGAACATCACTCCTCTTCAAGTGACTTAGATTTCATCAGATTTCCTTCCAATTCTATCAAAAAATGAGAAAACAAGAATAACGAACACCCTTTTAATGATCTTATTTACACAGATATGGTATTAACACTGAGAAAAGCTAGACCAGCAGCAACTTTCAGTTTTGGCCTTGCCTTTTCTCAAAACATCCCCGTTAAGGACCTCTGGGCACTTTGCTCAGAATCATTTCTTATTGTCAAGTATGGCTATACTATTACTTAAAGTGAAGGATTTCCTCAATTTCTCACACACCCACAGTACTTGCTCTGTAGGCCACTGGCTTGCCTTCCACCTGAATCACGGAAGGGGCAATTTCCAGTCTACTCGCCTGTGCGTTTACTGTGAGCTTAACTCTGTTTGTTGGAAAGCCGCCATTACATTTACGAGAGCCTAAGGGATATTGGGTGGCTGTCATCTTTCTCTGGCTCCCTCTCACCACACCAAATGCCCTGGCAAGGTTGCTGCACCTGGACACTGCGTTCCCTGCAGAGCACCTTGTTACCCAAATTATCGAATATTTGGACCGAGTTCAGAGAAGAGTTACTAAAAGGATTAAGTGACTGAGGGGACCAATTTATAAGGAACTCAGAAATGTTTGGTTAAGTGGTAATTACCTTAAGAAGGTGGGGTGGCTCTGACATTAAGTTTGCATTTCAAGCCATACTTGGCCACAAGGCCTCTTTTTAGGCCTCCACATTCAGAAATACTCTGAAGAAGGGGCAGAATCTCCCTCTTGCTCGGCCCTCTGACCACTGCACAGGCTGCTTGGGTGGTATTCACACTCCAGTGCAGTGACTTATACATACAGGCATAGCAGGCAACATTACAAAGCAGAGAGCTCATTTACAAAGGCCAAAGGATGGGGCGCCTGGGTGCCTCAGTCGGTTGAGTGTCTGACTTCTGCTCAGGTCATGATCTCATGGTTCATGGGTTCAAGCCCCAAGTCGGGCTCTGTGCTGACCACATGGCACCTGCTTGGGATTCCCTGTCTCTCTCTCCCTCTCTCTCTGCTCCTCCCTGACTCACATTTTCTAAGTAATAAATTAAAAAAAAAAAAAAAAAGGCGGCCAAAGGATGCTTAAAGGAAAGTCTTCTCAGAAATCATAAAGAACAGGCCTAAGCTGTGAAGGGCTGGTCCCTCCATCCCATTTAAGCACTGACTTATACACACCCCATTGCCAATCTCTGCTTGATGGGTGGTACCATTTAATAAGAGCCGCTGAGCCCAAGTGTGCAAGTCTGTATAAAATACACTGCTTGGAATTCCTTTAATGACAGTTCCCACTTGGCCAAAGAGGAAAACCTAACACCTGTAACAGTTAAGGAGGCTGAAAGAGATAATTCCTCATAGCAGCATTCCCCAAAATGTTTTCCAGGTGATCTTACTGTGTGTTACACACATTTAAAAAGAAAAGAGCTAAAAACTGGAATAAATGAGGTCAAACTGTGTGTGTGTGATGTGTGTGTGTTTAAACAGTAATATCTCTCAGAGCCATTTGTATGCTGAAGTCTATTGTGTCCCACTAAGAGGGGTGGTGTATGTACTATTTCCCAAATTCAGATTGGGCTTGGAATGCTTTACTTCTTAAGTATGGATTCTTTGTGTTCACAGCCATCTCCACAATGCCTTCTATAATACTGCCTTCAGTAAACAAATAATGAAATGTATGGACCAGCCTAGGCTAGAACATGGGTTCTAAATCTAATCCACTCCTCTTTCTGCCACATTGATATTCTACTTACTCTTCATTTACAAGAATCTTTTCATCTTCTATCAACGAAATGAAATTTGTTAACTAGAAGCAATGATTTGAAGCTACTAAAGGTCAAGCTTAAGGGCCTTCCACTTGCTTGAGGCTTCCAAGTGTGTTACTTATTTTTTTTTTTTTAAGGAAGCCCCACAACACTGTATAGTCTCCATGTCCTGCAAACCCTGCTGCTACCATTGAGGATGAAAATGGCCCAATGGGTTTTCACCAAATGTACAAGTTGTGATTGAGACCGTCTAACTAAAATTACTAATGGCATGACAGACTAAAATGCACTTTGGACTACTCTGGGGTCACCTCTGAGAGAGAGGTATTTGTCTTCCTGTGACGCTAAAATGTACGTCTAAATGAGAACTAAACCTAGATTCATTCTTTCTGTAATCTTCATAATTACATTAACTTCAACCATTCACTTCTTAGCATTCCTGTTAAGACATTTGACACATCTACTATTTTTTTAACTTGTTTTTTTATTTTTTTAATTTACATCCAAATTAGTTAGCATACAGTGCAACAATGATTTCAAGAGTAGATGCCTTAGTGCCCCTTATCTAATTAGCCCACCCACCCTCCCACAACCCCTCCCATAACCCTGTTTGTTCTCCATAGCTATGAGTCTCTTCTGTTTTGTCCCCCTCCCTGTTTTTATATTATTTTTGTTTCCCTCCCCTTATGTTCATCTGTCTCTTAAAGTCCTCATATGAGTGAAGTCATATGATTTTTGTCTTTCTCTGACTAATTTCACTTAGCATAATACCCTCCAGTTCCATCCACGTAGTTGCAAATGGCAAGACTGCATTCTTTTTGGTGACTAATACTCCATTGTATATTATATATACCACATCTTCTTTATCCATTCATCCATCGATGGACATTTGGGCTCTTTCCATACTTTGGCTATTGTTGATAGTGCTGCTATAAACATTGGGGTGCATGTGCCCCTTCGAAACAGCATACCTGTATCCCTTGGATAAATACCTAGTAGTGCAATTGCTGGGTCGTAGGGTAGTTCTATTTTTAGTTTTTTGAGGAACTTCCATACTGTTTTCCAGAGTGGCTGCACCAGCTTGCATTCCCAACATCTACTATTTTTTTAAATAAGTACCTTACCTTAGTCTTCCTTCCACTCTCCCCACCTCTTGATATTTTAAGACAATGAATAACCACTCTGAAATCATCACGTTGTAAATATTACCACAGCTCAAATTCCTTCTGACGACCATCTGAAGTTTTGCATCAATTTTTCCCATGAGTGGGGACTGACATATTTAAGCTTGAATCTACAGTACTGTAATTTGGTATTCTACTTCAATTCTTTAAAAACTTCATTTATATTGATTTTGTCTTTTGGAATTTCCTGTAGGCTGCCTCAGATAAAATAATTTCCAGCCTGATCTTCATCTTGTCTGATCTCTGGTTTGACACTACACCTTCAAAATCACATCTTATTACTTAATCCAAAGCAAACTCTTTATTAAGAATATTCAATCAGTAACATTAACAGACCGGCCTTGGTAATTCATTTTCACCATGATTGATAAACCAATGTTTAAGCTTTGACTATTGATACTCAAAGCTTTGCAAATTTCTTACCGACTGTTCATAATTTAACAAGATATGCCAACAACCACACACACAAATCACTATCCAACCACTCTGTCTTAAACCAAATCCAGGCTTTACTCTCTCATTTTTTAAGTAAACTTATAGCACAAATTATAAAACTAAGACTGAGTGTAAAAGCCAAACATTTTACCTTCCTGTGTTTCCTTCCCACATCTTCCTGAGTTGGTGACTATGAAAATATGCTAAGCCCAAAATAGCAGTTGTATTCTGCCAGGTTGGCCTCAGTCATTTCCAAGCCAAAGGGGAATTGACAGACACCCCCTTTACAAGTCTGGTGTTTGTAAATATCCAATGAAATGACTTCATTCAGTCAATTATTTCTGGAGAAAGCTGGCGAATAACGTAGTAATTAAACTGAGGACTGATGGAAACTGTTAAACAGGAGAGTTATTTTGCACAGCAATTCACGTTAATGCTTTTAATGGATTTTCATTTTTAAAAAATGCTTGAAAATACTAGGGCAATTAAAAGGAATTGCCTCTTCACTGAGAAACATGTTTAAAATTCCAGTGAAGATAGCATATGGAAAAGAAGGAGAAACTCAGTTTTCCAGTATCATTTTAGAGTCGGTATGATTTAAGTATGATGAATTGTGAAATCAAAACACAACTGTATTCAGATGTAAGTAGAAAAGATGTCCTAAAGCCAGAACATCATACACTCAAGCCTCAATTGCCTTTGTGCTAGGTATTCACTTCAGAGTGAATATTCTCTCTGCAGTATATGTTTGCCCTGTCCAGTTTCCCTTTGGTTCCTCCAACTGGCCACCAGCATACCTTGATTCATCCAACCAGTCATTCATTTAGGCAACAATACTGAGCCACCACTTGAGGCACTGTTCTAGTTACTTGTTATGTAGCAAAACTACGTTCCCATATACCTCTCCTAACTGCCCAATGATTGTGTACTTGGAGACAGACAAAAATTTTAATACAAAGTAATAAATTGGAATCCAAAAGCTGATGGAAAGAGCTCTGAATACTTCCCAAAGGAAAATTCAAGCTGTTAAATTAGTTACAGCACTTCATTTTAAAAATTTTTAATTTTAATTCCAGTACAGTTAACTTATAGCATTGTATTAGTTTCAGGTGTACAATATACTGATTCAACAATTCTATATATTACTCAGTGCTCACTATAAGTGTACTCCTTAATCCCCATCACCTATTTCCCCCAATCCCCCCTCCCCTCTGATAACCATTAATTTGTTCTGTATAGCTAAGAGTCTATTTCCTGGTTTGTCTTTCTTATTTTATTCCTTTGCTCATTTGTTTTGTTTCTTAAATTCCACATAAGTGAAATCATATGGTATTTCTTTCTCTAACTTATTTCGCTTAGCATTATACTCTCTAGCTCCATCCACGTTGTTGAAATGGCAAGATTTCATTCTTTTTTATGGCTGAATGATATTCCAGTATGTGTGTGTGTGTGTATACTGGAATCTTCTTATCCATTCATACATTGATGGATACTTGGGCTACTTCCATAATTTGGCTATTGTAAATAATGCTGGCATAAACACAGGGGTGCATGGATCCCTCTGAATTAATGTTTTTGTATCTTTTTGGTAAATACCAAGTAGTATGATTACTGGGTTGTAGGGTAGTTCAATTTTTAACTTTGGGGAGAATTTCCATACTGTTTTCCACAGTGGCTACACCGGCTCACATCCCCACCAACAGTGCATGAGGGTTCCTTCTTCTCCACATCCTTGCGAACTCTTGTTTCTTATGTTTTTGATTTTAGCCATTCTGACAGGTGTGAGATGATCTCACTGTAGTTTCGATTTGCATTTCTCTGATGAGTGATGTTGAGCATCTTCTCAAGTGTCTGTTGGCCATCTGGATGTTTTCTTTGGAGAAATATCTGTTCATATCTTCTGCCTATTTTTTAATTGGATTTTTTGTGTTGTGGGGGTATTGAGTTTATTAGTTCTGTATATATTTCAAATAATAACCCTTTATCAAATATGTCATTTGCAAATATCTTTCCCATTCAGTAGGTTGCTTTTCGGTTTTGTTCATTGTTCCCTTCGCTGTGCAAAAGGTTTTTACGTTGATGTAGTCCCAAAAGTTTTTGTTTTTATTTCCGTTGCCTCAGGAGACATGTTACTACAGCCAATGTCAAAGGGTAGCACTTCGTTTTTAAAAGACTCTAGCACACAAATAACCACCATCTTTACTAGTACCTGACGCCTTAGATGCAAAGTCTAAAAAAAAGGGAAACTTTTAGGTCATCTGTAACAATCTAAAGAATAGACTAAAAGCAGGATGGGCTAAATGGGTAAGGGACATTAAGGAATCTACTCCTGAAATCATTGTTGCACTGCATGCTAACTAATTTGGATGTAAATTTAAAAAATAATAATAATAAACAAAAGAAAAAAAAAGAATAGACTAAAAGAAGTTGGCAAAAATCAAGACCAACTTAGAGAAACCAAGCCAGAAAACTACAAGGTAGAGTAAACTGGAAGAGTCAGTAACTAAAAAGTTTTTGTTACACTTCAGAAATATTACTCATTTCTCTTTTGTCAGATCTCGTGATATTTAATTTACTAAAGATTCTTCTGTATGAGGAAGCTTACTCCTTTGAAACTACAAATAACATGGGGGTGTGGGGTTAAGGAGTACCAGCCATTCACATTCTACTTATATGAGCTACATAAAAATTTAATGAAATATTCGGCACAGCTATTTTTTTAAAATTTTTTAATGTTTACTTATTTTTAAGAGAGAGAGAGAGACAGACAGAACACGAGCAGTGGAGGGTCAGAAAGAGAGGGAGACACAGAATCCAAAGCAGCCTCAGGCTCCGACCTGCCAGCAAAGAGCCCGGCGTGGGACTCGAACTCACAAATTGCAAGATCATGACCTGAGCCAAAGTCAGACGCTTAACTGATTGAGCCGCCCAGGTGCCCCTTGGCACAGTTGTTTGTAAACTGAGGAATGCTATAAAATCAGAATGGCAGGAGAGTTAAGATCATAGATTCTGGAGCCACGGTGCCTGAATTTGAAACCTAGCTCTACTACGAAGCTATGCAAGTTTAAGCAACTAACTTAATCTCGATGTCTCAGTTTTCTCATCTACAAAATGGGAATAACATTTGAAACTATTCCATATGGTTGTTGAAAGATAAAGAACTTAAAACAGTGCTGGGACTCACCCTTTTAACCAAAACAGAGTAACAGGGACTGATTTTATGCTCCCACCTAAAGCTACCAAAAACAAACAAATAGAATATATGAAATAATGATTTTCAAGACACAGTAAGTATATCAGGCAATGAAAGACAGTGATCCCTGAGACATGGGAAACAAATGAAGCAAGTCTGAATGATTGCCCCAATTTATTGCCTTGAGTTCCCAGATCACCGTATAGAAGGAAGGTGAGGGGAGGATCCAGGCAAAGCTTGCACGACTCCCTAAGTTGAGAAGATGGAATTCAGAGTATGAGGAGAAGAATGGGGCTAGTGTTTGCAAGACAAAGTACCAGAAAGGAGAGAGCTGCAAACAAACAAACAAACAAACAAAACCCCGAAATCATGGGAACCAGCAGAGCATCCCCTCAAGTATTCAGCATGTACCAGGTGAGGAAATTATGCGAGGTGAGGACAAGAACTGTCCAAAAGCATCAGAGAGCACTCAGTACTCACACAGGACCAGGAATAGTGGCCATTGCCACCAGTCGTACTGGACAATCACACAATTCACAGAACATTTGGTAGAGTAGTCAGAAGACTTTTACCTCAGGAGCAGGAAATAACTAATCTTGACTAAACATTTCTCTGGTCACATTTAATATATTTTAAAAACAATTCTCAAAAAGATAAAACTATTTCCAAGTAGCGACTGCATCTCAAAACAAAGTTCAAAAATATTTATAGGAAGGGGCACCTGAGTAGCTCAGTCAGTTAAACATCTGACTCTTGATTTTGGCTCAGGTCATAATCTCACACTCCTGGGATAGAGCCCGATGTCTGGCTCCTCACTGAGGGTGAAGCCTGCTTGAGATTCTCTGTCCCTCCCTCTCTCTCTGCCCCTCCCCACTCATTCTCTCTCTCTCTCTCAAAAAATAAATAAACATTAAAAAAATACATTTATAGGAAAACAAAAATAGCAAGCAAAATTCACAACAAGGTAAAATTCACAATGTCTTGAACCAAATCAAAGATTACCAGGTATGCATAGAAGCAGGAAAACATGCATCAAATGGGGAAAAATTAATCAACTGAAACTGACCCAGAACTAACACAGATGTTAGAATCATCAATGACATTAATTATAATTAGTAATGACATCATGATTATATTCCACATGTTCAAAAAGTTATGGACAGACATTAAAGATATATATAAAAAAAAAAAGGCCCAAGGTGGACATCTACAGATGAAAGCTACAAAGTCTGTGATGAAAAGACACATCAGACGAGGTTAGTGGAAATTAGACATTAGAGGAGAAAATATTAGTGAATTTGAAGACACAGCAATAGAAATTATACAAAATGAAACAAAAATTTAAAAATGAAAGGAGCATCAGAGAAATATAGGAAAACATCAAGTGGCTAACAAATTGGGTAATGGAAGCCCCCAAAGAAGAGATTGGGGAGGATGGAAAATATATTTGAAGAAATAATGGCCAGAAAATTTTCAAATTTCATGAAAACTATAAATCTACACATCCGAGAATCTCAAATAACCTCCAGCACAAGAAACATGAAAAAAAGTACACCATGGAACATCATGCTCAAATTGCTCAAAAACAGTGATAAAGTACAAATCTTAAAGGCAGACAGAATGAAAAGATAAATTATATACAAAGAAACAAAGATAATGATAATAGATTTCGCATCATAAAGAATACGGCCTAGAAGACATGGAGCAGCATCTGTAAAGTATTAAGAGAAAAAAAAGGCAAACTAGAATTTTATACTCAGTAAAGTATCTTACAAAGACAAAAGCAAAATAAAGACTTTTTCATTCAGAAGGGAAATTATACCTGATGGAAATAGGTATAATCTGCACAAAGGACTAGAGACTGTAAGAAATTGTTACTATATTAATAAAAACACAGACTTTCTTATTTATATCTTTGAAAAAGGTAACTGTTGGGGCCCAAGGGTGGCTCAGTCGATTGGGTGTCAAACTTTTGGTTTCAGCTCAGGTCGTGATCTCACGGTTATGAGATCATGCTCCAAGTTGGGCTCTGCACTGAGCTTGGAGCCTGCTTAAGATTCTCTCTCTCTCCCTCTGCACCTCCCCTGCTTACATGCTTGCACATGCACGCATGCTCTCTCTCTCAAAAAAAAAAAAAATATAAAGATAATTGTTTGAACAAAGATAGCAATAAATTGTGAGGTTTATACCAGGTAAAATTAAGATGTATAAAAACAATAACATAAAGGCCAGGAAGGAAGTAAAGATATACAGTAAAACCTTGGATTGTGAGTAACTTGTTCTGTGAGTATTCTGCAAGATGAGCAAACATTTCTAATAAATTTTAACTTGATAAATGAGTGAAATCTTGCAACAGGAGTAGTAAGTGATGCCAAATGTCACATGATCACAACTGAGCCAATGGTTCTTGAAATTCGCTTTGATATACAAGTGCTTTGGATTACAAGCATATTTCTGGAACGAATTATGCTAGCAAGCCAAGGTTTTACTGTACAATTTTCTTATACTATATGTTAAGTGTTATATTACCTGAATGTCAACTGTGATGAATTAAAAATGTACACTATGATGTCAAATGACCACTAAAATAACAAAACAGAGTTACAACTAATAAGTTACCATACGAAATAGACATAATCTTATAAAAAAAATCAATACAAAGACGATAGGGAAAGGGAACAATGTCCTAGACAAAGACAGAGCAAAGACTTGAATGTTTTGGTTTAAGGTTCAGCTTAGAGGCGTAAGACCTAAACATAACAATCACATTAAATGTGTCAACACACCAATTAAAAGGCAGAGATTGTTAGATTAGATAGAAAAGACCCACTAGATGCCACCTAAAATGAAGGTACAAGTAGGTTAATAGTATAAAAAAAATAAGAAAAGGAAAAAGAGATAAACCAAGCTAATATTAATCAAAGAATGCTAGAGTGGTAAATTAATACCAGACTAAGATTTTAGACTAACATTATCAGACAAAAGAAGGGCAGATTTTATAATAATAAGTGGGTCAAATAATCAACAAGACATACAATCCTAAATGTTTATGCACCTAATAGCAAAGCTTCAAGGCACATAAAACAAAACTCACAGAAATGCAAAAAGGATAAATCCACAATTCTAGTAGATTTCAATTACCATCTCTCAATAAATAACTGAATAAACAGAAAACCAATAACGATATAGGAGACATAAAAATTATAATCAACCAAAATTGACTTGATTGGTGCTGACAACGCTCCATCCAACAAGAGTAAAATACATGTTCATTTCATATGCACACAAGACATTTCCCAAGAGAGACTACATTCTGGGCCATAAACAAGTCTCATTAAGTATAAAAGGATTCAAACTACACAAACTACTTCTCTGACCACAATAGAATTAAAAAAAAGAAAAAAAAAAACTTCTACACAGCAAACAGTCACCAAAACTTAAAGGCAATTGATGGAATAGGAGAAGATATTTGCAAATTATGTATCAGATAAAGGGTTAGTATCCAAAACCTATAAAGAACTTATCAAACTCAACACCCCTCCTGCAAAATAATCCAGTGAAGAAATGGGCAAAAGACATGAACAGACACTTTTCCAAAAAAGACACCCAGATGGCTAACATACACATAAAAAGATGCTCAATATCATTCATCATCAAATCAAACCCACAATGAGATACCACCTTACACCTGTCATAATGGCTAAAATTAACAACTCAGACAACAATAGATGGTGGCAAGGATGCAGAGAAAAGGGAACACTTTTGCAATGCTAGTGGGAATGCAAACTGGTACAGCCACTGTGGAGAACAGTACAGAGTTTCCTCAAAAAATTAAAAATAGAGCTACCCTACAACCTAGCAATTTTACTACTAGGTATTTATCCAAAGGACAAAATATGCTGATTCAAAGGGGTAAATGCACCCCAATGTTTATAGCAGCAATATCGACAATAGCCAAAATATGGAAAAAGCCCAAATGTCCATCGACTGATAAACAGATAAAGAAGATGCGGTATATATATACAATGGAATATTACTCAGTGATCAAAAAGAATGAAATCTTGCTATTTACAACAATGTGGATGGAACTAAAATGTATTGTGCTAAATGAAATAAGTCAGAGAAAGATAAATATATGATTTCGCTCATATGTGGAATTTAAGAAACAATAGATGAACATAGGGGAAGGGAAGAAAAAATAAGATAAAAACAGAGACAGAGATAATCCATTAGAGACTCTTAAATACAGAGAACAAACTGAGGGTTGCTGGAGGGGTGTTGGGGGAGTGGATGGATTAAATGGGTGATGGGCATTAAGGAAGGTACTTGTTGGGATGAGCACTGGGTGTTATATGTAAGTGATGAATCACTAAATCTACTCCTGAAACCATTATTACACTATATGTTAACTAACTTGGATTTAAATTAAAAAAAAAAAAAAAAAAAAAAAAAAAAAAAAACAGAATAAATAAGAGAGGTCTCTAAAAATCTCCAAATAGTTGAAACTAAACAAAAGAATTCCAAATAATAATAAAATAAATGAGTAACTAAAAGATGAAATCAAAAGAAAAACTAAAAAACATTTTGAATTGAATGAAAAGAAAAACATATCAAAATTCATGAGAATTTGCTAAAGCAATGTGTAGGAGAAAATTTATAGTACTGAACATTTATTTAGAAAAGAAGAAAGGTTTTAAATCAATGACCTCAATTTCTATTTCAGGAAAAGAGGAGCAAACGAAACTCAAAGTAAGCATAAAAAATAAAATAATAAAGATTAGAGAAGAAATCAAAAAAGTAGAAAACTAATAAAGAGAAATTCAAAACCAAAAGCTGGTTGTTTAAGAAAAATAGAACTGTGGGGCACCTGATGGGCTCAGTCACTTAAGCATCGACTTCAGCTCAGGTCATGATCTCGTGGTTCATGAGTTCGAGCCCCTCACTGGGCTCTGTGCTGACAGCTCAGAGCCTGGAGTCTGCTTTGATTCTGTGTCTCCCTCTCTCTCTGCCCCTCCCATGCTTATTCGCTCTCTCTCTCAAAAATAAACATTTTAAAAAATTAAAAAAATAGAATTGATAAGCCTCTAAGGAAAGTGATCAAAAAAAAAAAAAAAAAGAGAGACAAGATACAAATTACCAATATTAGGAATTACAGAAGTGATCACTACCTAGTCATTAAAAGGATAATAGGTATTGGGGGTCCCCACACCACACTTAGTTTTGATAATTAGCACTAGAAAAAGTCAAAGCACTCAGAAAAACTGTTATACTCACAATTACAGTTTATTACAGTGAACAAATACAGATTAACATCAGTAAAGGCAAAATGCATCTAGTGAAGAGTCCAGAAGAAATCAGGTATAAATTTCCAGTGTCTTCTCCCTGTGTAGTTGTAAGGACCGCACTTAACTCTCCCAGCAACTACCTATGACAACACATACAAAGTACTGCCAACTAGGGAACCTCATCTAAAGCTTGTTGTCTAGGGTTCTTATTGGATCAGTCATGCAGGCATGGAACACCCACATGACTGACCTTAGCTACCCAGTCTCCAGTTGCTCCAGAGATCAAACTGATAAAGCATGGGCTAGGAATTCGGGTAAACAAAAACAGGCCATTCACCATAAATCATATTGTTAGCAAAAGCCACATGATGAGCATAAAGGCCCTAGGTATTTAAAGACAATTTCATCACACAGGATATTCCAAGGGTTTAGAGGTTTTCTCCAAGGAGCCAGTCAATGGCCAGTCCTCTGTTTGGAATGTGCAGGGTTTGAGCATCACAAACCCTCTAAATGAACTCTTTACTGCACAATAAGAAAATATTATGAACAATTTTATGCCAATACAGTCAATAACATAGAAGAAACAAATATCTTGAAAGAAAAACTATGAAAAGTCACTCAAGAATAAATAATCTGAACAGCCCCTACATCAATCAAAGAAATTCAGTTTGTGCTTACCTCACACGTGGAAATTTCAGATGGCTTCACTGGTAAATTCTACAAAGTAGAATTTATATCAAAGTAATGTAAGTCTTCCAGAAAATCAAAAAGAAAAAGTATTTCTCATTTGGTGAGACCAGCATTAACCTGATCCCTAAACAAGGCAGATACCACACAAAACAATTATACACTAGTATCCTTCATGAACATATGTAAAACTTCTAAACAAAATTTTAGCCAATCAAGTCCAAAAATATACAAACAGCATAATATATTATGTCCAAGTAAAGTTTATCCCAGGATGCAACAGGCCTGTGTAACACAGGCCAATCAATGCAACTCACCATACTAACAATCTAAAAACGAAAAATCCTATTATCACTTCAACAGACCCAGAAAAAGCATGCAAGAAAAACCATTACTGAATTCTGATAAAAGGCTTCAGCAAACTAGGACTAGAAAGGAATTTCATCAGCATGATAAAAGGCATCTAGCAAAAAACCTAAAGGTAACACAATATTTAGTGAAAAACTTTATGCTTTTCCCCTAAGATCAGAAACAAAACAGGGTATCCGATCTCATTTCTTCTATCCAACATTATACTGATGGGTCTTGGCCAGTGCAATATGACAAGAAAACAAATAAATGGCATGCAGATTGGAAAGAAAGAAATAAAATTGTGATTTGCAGACATGATCATCCATGTAGAAAATCCAAAGAAATCTACCTTAAAAAATGCTGCTGTAACTAATAAGTGTGTTTCTCATGATTGATCAACAAACATAAATCAACTTTATTTCTATATAGTAGACACACGCACACAAAATTGAATATCGATTTAAAAGTGCTATTTACAAAGGAGCATGCTATTAACTACTTGGGGATAAATTTGACAGAAGATGTGCAAGATCCATTTACTGAGAACTGCAGAATACTGTTGAAATACTATTTTAAGGTTTTATTAAAAAATAAAAGGGCATATTGATTCTTCTCAACCTAATTTTAGTTTTTTATTTACTAACCAATGAGTCCATGGGTGCAACTAAGCAATAAGTAATAAATGGGGTTAATGTTATTCACCATCACAGAAATTCATACTAGAAAGGAATCTCAGAATACAGGAAATGTGGGGATGTTTAATCTCAATACTTAACTTGGAAAGGTTTAGTCTTTCAGCATTTATCTGAAGGCTCAGTAGGCATCAAACATTCTGTAACACACTTGGTGAATAGAAGATGCATCCTCTGATTTTATGGAGCTGTTACCTAACAGAGGGAAATAGAAAATAAACAAGTAAACAAACAAATGCAAATTACTTAAGAGTCGTAATTAGTGCTATTAAAGTAATAAAGACCACGGGAATAGGAAAGTCACTGAAAGTCTAAGTGGACATTCAAGTCAAAACCTGAAGCAGGAAGAATCAGCCAGACAAGGGAAAGATTATTATGGCCAAATAGAACAGCCTTTGGGAAGGCCCTGGGTAGGACAGTAGGGGTTTGGGGAGAGCTTGGCATACTCCAAACCTCTAAAGAAAGTCAATTTGGCGGGAGTATAGGGACTGTGGAGTAAAGGGAAAGATAAGCCTGATGGTCACTTAGGAGAGGTAGACAGGTGTCAGATTCTGCAGACCTATGTAAGAACTGGTATTTTATTCAAAGCGCAACAAGAAGCCATTTTATAGTTTTAACCAGGCACACACATTAGATTTTCATTTTTTAAAATATCATCTCTAGTTGCTCTGCTAGAGAATCAATTGGAGGGAATATAGTGGTCTAGGTTATCACAGATGGCTTCCTCTGGCCATAAACAGATAAAACCGGTGAGTAACATATAACATGTTTTTATTTAAAAAATATATATATATGTGTGTGTGTATATACATGTACATATATGTATACATATATATACATACACATACACGTGTATGTGTATATATATACACACACATATATATATACATATACGTATATGTATATATATCCTAGAACTTAAAAGAAAGAAAAAAAGATGTAGAAAGTAAACCCCAGGGGGACTCTACCCGAGTATAAGTGCTGGGTGTTGGGATTCCTATACACATTTGAAGGCAAGATCACTGAAATAAGGGTTCAGAGCCTGGAAAGGATGATCCATGTGAAAACAAAGGATTAAAAAAACTCAGCCTACTGCTCTACAAAAGCAGTAGGAAGCCTGCTGTTAACTATATATGTAGTTACCATACAGAAGAAATATATACATGTATATTTTAAGGGCACCTACAAAAAACTGATACCTGACCCCTGGATCATACACAGGGGAAAAGATCCAAATTTATATCACAAGTTGAAAAAATTACTTTAAATTTGACTTAAAGCAACTGAAAGTTCTAGCACCCAGCAAAATCAATCTGCAAAACTCTCAATCCAAGATACAGAGGACTTTCATAAAACAAAAAACTTCTTTGAGGCTAAGCTCCCAATTTACATAGCATTTGAAGAAAACAGTCACCATGAGGGAAAGCCAAGAGAAACAACAAACAAGAGTTAGAACCTTGTAAACTGGAAACTGTAATTTTACAGAGATGTTATTTTTTACTATAATCTCACTCTCATTTTGGTTCTTATTAATGGCTGACACAAACCTCTTGAAGTGCCATAATTTCCACCTCTAGTAACGTTATTGAGAATTCTGGAAATTCACCCTCAGCTAAAAAAAAAAAGAAAAAAGTGTTTATATATAAAAGCTAACGGGGCCTACAAGGTGCTTTGTTTTTATTAGATGAAACTACATGGCTGATGCTTGTAAATGGGAAACTGAATTAATAACCATTGCTACTGATCCCCACCTGCTAGAAAATCTGTACCTTTCAATAAACGTTAAAAATTAAAAAAAAAAAAATCTGTACCTTCCAAGTATGTAGTCTATGTTCCAAAACTTGATGATCTTTCTCGCCAATCCTTTTGAATGGTACTTTAATTTTTAAATGTGAAGAAAAATGAGTTCACATTTAAAATGAAGGGTTTGTGCACTCTTAAATTTCAGAAATCATTTTTAAGTTTAAAAGTTCAAAGGTTACGAGAGGAATTCCAAATATCCTTCACTTTCTAACTATACCTATCTAAACCTGAAATACCGACTCCAACTCTTTTCTTGGTACGGTATTTTGTCTATTTCATTTGAATTTGCTTAAAAATATTGGCACACTAAAACCAAAATCACACTCGGGATTTTGCAATATAAGCCAAAATAATGCTTTTTTTTTTTTTTTAAACGCATTTTTAGTGATGAGAAACATGAAAAATGTAATAGCTGATCCCTTTTAAATCGTCCCATTTCTATGTATTCTGACAACGCTTGCATCTTGGCGTTTGAAACCTTGCTTAAAATGAGAAAACAGAAGCCCAGAGAAGTGCTCAGGATAGAACCAGAACACTGAAATCAGGACTCCAAGCGAGAAAAGCCTAGTATTTCTCCATACCCCAGCGCCGATACTGTTTTACCATGGTCTCCTCTGAACTTAAAACTGATAAGGAACCATTTTTAAGGGGAAAGACTTAAGCATTCCTTAGATAGGCTACAGGTCTTCGAGAACCATTCACAACACATGGAAACAACCCACAATCAACAGTTAATTGGGAGACAGCTATGCAGAGAAACCCTGCTAAATATGTCTGCTCCCTCCCCATTGTTATATCCCGGCCCTCTGAAATGTTTCTTCACAATTAGAAGCCTAAATCCGAACATTCTCTGGGGTCAGTTCGCAGGACAATTCCGGCGCAGTTTTGAAAAGACCCCCCAGGAGCCCCGACTCGTACCCGGCCAGACCTAGCGAGTAAGGGGTACCGCCCCCGTGACTTCCCCGAGGACCCCGGAGGCAGGTGCGTCCGCCCTTTTCCGCCGCCGACTTGTAGCCACTTCCTAACTGCCTGTTTATCTCCACCCTCATCCGCGTCGCCAGTCCCTCCCTTATCTCTTGAAGCGATTAACCCAACGAGAGCAGGAGACAGGGAGAGAGAGCAGACTCGGCTCGGAAGACAGGAATGTCGGAGCGGCCGAGCTTTCCCTAGGTCGGCTGTCCGGCACCGCCGGAGGCAGCTCCAAGGGAGCAGGACCCCGCAGCAAGCGACGGGGGCCTTGTAGCCAGAGCTCAACGCGCTGATTGGTCGGTCGGCCGCGGCCGGGAAGAACCCGGATGTGACTGGGTAGTCGTGTTGGCAGTCGGGGCTCTGAGGTGTGGGCGTTCTGGGGGCGCTGGCAGCCGAGGCGGATGGCGCGGGGTTGGGCCGGCTTCTCTGAGGAGGAGCTGAGGCGACTGAAGCAAACTAAAGGTAACGGGACGTGCCTGCAGAGGTTTCATTCTTGGGTCTCTAGAGGGGAAGGGGCGGGGCTGCAGCTTTTGAGGGGGTAGGGGGCGGGAAAGAGGGTAATGTGTTGATGTTTGGGGAAGGAGCTCTAACGGGAGGAGGGGATTGAGGGGTTCCAGAGGTGGGAACCACAGCGGGAGGGGCGGGTCCAGGGGACTGGGATCTTTCAGGTAAGAAAGTTGAGGAATCCACTTCAGGAATTTGACTTCCCGTGAAAGGGACGGGACTTGGGAGAGGAAGTGAGCCTACAGCCTCGGCGTCTCTTGTGGGAAGATTGCTTCCTTAAGTCCACGGCTGGAGGGTTGGGGTTGGGGTAAGAGAAGGGGGAGGGGCACACACCAGATTCGAATTGTGATGAATGTATGTATGTAAGTTGACAATGGTTGGGAACAAGGGAGTACAGGGATCCGAATAAACGCAAAACGACGATGCTTTTCTTAATACATCTGGAGTCTTGCATTCACTTCTGGTTGCCAGATGACTTTTGAAATTGTAACTCTTGAGAGTCAGAAAACCAAGACTTTTTGAAAAGTTAGATGTGAAATTATACCTATTGACTGTTGTAAGCTACAGTGTGCCTCCCCCGCTGGCTTTGTAGGGTAGTTATTGGACGGACTTGTACTATTTTGTTTTCTTTTAATGAAGGAATTAAGTTTACTGTTATTTGGTGAGAAACCCTTGGTGATATGAACTATGAATGTAATGTCATGAAATTCTATACGGTGATCCTGGTATTGCACACTCCTTCTGTGAGTTTACATCCCTCTTAGTACCATAATTTATATACTTTGGAAGAAAATTCAGTAAGCCCTGGCATGCTTTTTGTTAGAGTTTGTGATCAAATTGGATGTTGTTCAGGTAAGTCTGCATCTTTAGCATAGATGTAAAAATAAGGCTAACAAGTGGAAAAGGAAGTAAAGTAGGAATACAGGACCAATGTAGATTATACAGATGGAGGAGGTTTTGACTGGTCCAGAGGCCTTTAAAAACTATATCATAAAAGTTACACTGCGGTGTGTAATTAACAAACTTAATCTCAAACTTTTTTGCTCTATGTTTTGAACATCCATTCCCATATTCGTATGTACAGAGTACAAGTATTCCTGTTTCAGGTCTGACCCAAAGTTAGAGGTATCAGCTTCTGTATTTTACATACTAAAGCTACATACATGCTACATACATAGTACATACTATGTAAGTACATCTACATACTAAGATGAACAAGGCATCATCCTTGTATTCAGAGAACTGATAGTCTACTGAGGAGACAAGCTATAATATAAGGTGATAATAGATAGTTTACAAGAGCTTGTTAACAGAGCTAGCAGGAACTTGACTCTGCTGGGGGTTGGGCAGAACTTGGGAACATTTCACAAGCATTATGTGTTAGTAGAGGTGAGTTTGCCAAGGGAAAGAAGACTTAATATAGACTAAATTGTAACAATAGATTCATTTTGTGGAAGTACATTTCTAAATATCTTTACAATTTGGGAGAGAGAGGGGCTGGAAAGACCTTAGCTTCAAGGCCTATAATTTCGTAGTAAGATGTTAAAGCATAGACACCAACCCCTAGTCTATGACCACCATGAGTAAGAGAACACATGTTAGCATCTTTGTACTCTCATAACCACACACAGTGATTGGCATATAGATCTCCTAGCTCTGCCTCTAAATCTTTTTTGCCTTGGATTTCTCATGTGTGAAAGTAGAGGAGTTGGATTTTTCATTTTTAAGACTCCTTCCAGCTGTTCTCCAACCTTAAAAATAGAATTAATCCATGAAGGTAGAGTTGGTTGCCAGCAAAAATAAGGATGACCGTACTCTAGAGAAACCCCATGTGCACATTGGGAAAAATCAAGAATGTTCTTTGCATTCTTATTTATAATACTGAAAAGCTGGGAACAAACCAAGGGTTCATTAATAAAAGTGGATAAATAGGGGTGCCTGGGTGGCCCAGTTGGTTAAGTGTCCAACTTTGGCTCAGGTCATGATCTCACGGTTTGTGAGTTCAAGCCCCTGTGGGGTTCTGTGCTGACAGCTCGGAGCCTGGAGACTACTTGTGATTCTGTGTCTCCCTCTCTCTCTGCTCCTCCCCTGTTCATGCTCTTTCTCTCAAAAATAAATACATGTTAAAAAAAAATTTTTTTAAGTGGATAAATTGTGATACAGCCATTCAGTGGGCCAGTATAGAGCTAGTGGGAATATATGAACTATACCCACATACATTAACATGTATAAATTTCATAAATATAATGCATGACAAGAACAAGTTACAAAAATTCATACAACCTGATATCATTTGTAGAAGGTCAAAATCATACAAAGCAGGTATATTCTTCTGGGAGTATAGGAAATCAAAATACCCAGTACTAGAAAGGGGGAATATGATCAGGAAGGGGCAAATACGTAGGAAATTTTAAAAGTACTTGGTAATAATGAAATCAAGTTGAGACAAGTTATGCTACAGTTAACAAATAGCCCTAAGATATCAATTATTTAAAATAATAAAGATTTATTTTTCTTTATAACTTCATGTCTAACATAGACTGGCAGGTGACTCTTCCGCATAGTCACTCGTCATTGTGTTTTCATGTTGTCATATGGGAGTGCACCATGGCATGAGGAGAAAAAAGTTGAGACTCGAGCATTGGCAATTAAATGCTTCCATCAGTCAATGATAGATATCATTCATACTTACATTTCATTTAATAAAAGCAAGTAATATGATTTGGAGGGCAATAAGTACAATTATCTTGAGTGTTCCAAAAGAGAGGATAACATGCCTATCTTTAAATAGCAGTTGTGTCTACTCTAGCCATGTTTTATTTTTTTAAATGTGACTGTTTTTTTTAATAATCCATACAGGTTGGATGTGTGTCTGTAGCAAATACATGTATTTGATGTGTGATTTATAATAAAAAATTATTTCATAATAAAAAATTGGAAATAGAAAAACAGTGCAACTACAATGCTGTCAATGTCTAAAGAAAATATTCATGAGTTCTTTATTTATTCTTGATACTAGTTCTTTTCCAGGTATATTATGAATATGTTCTCCAATAAATATCTTCTCCCAGCTTGTAACTTGTCTTTTAACTTTAATCTTATGATGAACAAAGTATTTAATTTTAATATGGTCAAATTTGTACACATGTTCTGTGTCTTCACTTAGTACCCTACCATGAGGTAGTAGTACCCTTCCATAAGATGTTAGTCCTTATATTCAATTAAGCATTTTTAAGAATCATTTTTGTTATAAGCTATATAGATTCAAAACACTGTATAAAGCAATGTGTTTCTAATAAGAGTTTTAAAATGTTGATTTGACATTTGAATCATTAATCCATTTGGAGAATGTTTTCTTTGTTTTTATATGGTGTGAAGTATGGATCTGATTTTACCTTTTCCATATAGCTGGGTTTTTTTTTCAAGTCGATTTATTGAATGATTCCACCTTTTGCTGTTGATAGGCCGTGCTATCTTAGTCATATACCAGTGCTTCATACACGTATGAACCTGTTTCTGGGTTCTTTTGTTCTATTCCATTGGTCAGTTTGTCTATTATGCGCCAATACCACACTATTTTAAAGCTTTATAATATTCCTATGGTCTCTATTCTGTTCCATTGGTCTATTTGTCTGTTCTTTCACTAATGCCCACGGTCTTGATTACTGTAGTTTTATAGCCAAGTAATGCCAGTTCTCCAGTTTTGTTCTTTAATATTGTGTTAGCTATTCTGAGTCTTTGGCCTCTCCATATAAACTTTAGGATCATTGTGTCAGTATTAGCAAAATAAGACAGGATTGAATCTTTTCACGAATATAGAATATCTCCCCATTTATTTCTTTGATTTCATTATCAGAGTTTGTGGTTTTCTTCACAGATCTTGTGCTTTCTTAGATTCATTCCTAAGTATTACTTTTTTTTTTTTTTTTAAGTGCTAATGCAAATAGTATCATGTTTTTAATTTTAAACTCCACTTGTTCATTACTGGTACATAGGAAAACAGTTGACTTTTGTATATTAATCTTGAATTCTGCAACCTTGCTATAATGGCTTATTAGTTCCAGGAGTTTTTCTATTTATTGTTTCAGGCCTGATTTGTTTACTGTTTTGTTTATTATTTTGTAGCATTTTTAATCTCCTGTGCAGTTTCTGTGAAAAGCAAAAGAATAATTCAACTAGTGAGTGTAACCAGGAAATAAGCTCAATGGCATTTTCTTATGGTGTACATAAAGATCAGTAGTCAAGAATAAGTTCCTGTCTCAAGATAGAGGAGGTTACTTTGTGTTCCTGGCTAAAGTCAACAGTAATAACATTTTACTTGCGATGGCACATCTATGTTTTAAAATATTTTACCTGTCTCATTTAATCCTTACAGTAACTTCATGAGTTAAGTAGAGCAGGTAAATTTTCAACCCATTTGACAGTTGGAAAAACTGGGTTATGGAATAATTAATTGACTTGTCTACGATTATTGAGCTGAACAAAAGCTGTGCCAGAACTGTGACTCCAGAGCTTTTAATTCTCCTTTGGGAGATTTAAATAATAGGCTTGTGTTGCTTCATGGATCAATATGCAGAATTTTAAAAGCCCTACTTGAGTTAATTAATAAGAACTTACCATAATTTCACTTCTCAGGCATTTTATAAACAATACCATTTATAGTTCTTATTAAATATAATATGAATGTGAGTCAAATTCTCCAGTACTCTGCCTTACAAGGTTAACACTGGTTGGGCAAACCAAGAAGTATAATAGGGGTATTATTTATTTTATAGTGCTTTTGTAAAAAAAAAATTCTCCCTGTTTTCTCTTCCTCTATTGGTTTGTTCAGGCTGCTGTTAAAATTAGCTTGCATACATTGACTCATGGCTAGCTAACTTTGGGGAAGACAACCTTGCACTGCTCTGGAAGATGAAAGCTAACATTTGAGGGTTAACTAGCATTCTTAGAAATAAGAGACTTCATTCAGTTATACTTCATGTATAATATCTACCTATGTATCAAACTGGTTAAGATCTGTTATTTAAGAAGAGTGCAGCCCATTTGTAACTGCAACCACCATTTTATTTCAGGAGAGCAAATAGAATCATAAGTCAAATTTAAGACCTATTAGAGAATTCATTTGTCTACTTTGCTTGGTCAGATTAGTTAATTGCTTAGTCAGTTATCAATTCAAGTTGAAAAAGAAATCTTGCTTTTTATTCCGAGGCTTAACTCAACAGACAAATGGACTTCTTTTAAGCTCAATTTTGAGTTGGGATAGTTTTTGTTAAATATTAAGAGTATGATTATAGAAGAACTGTCAAAAATACTAAGGAAGATGGCTGTTTTTCCCTGGGTTTTTATGGTAGAGAAGGGGGAGAAACCCTGTGGAATTATTATTAATGTTAATGCTTTATTTTCTTAGAGAAATTCTAATTATTTGTTGCTCACACAAAGGAATTCTCCTCTTTTTCACATAGATCCATTTGAACCACAGCGGCGTCTCCCGGTGAAGAAAAGTCGACAACAACTTCAGCGAGAAAAAGCCCTTCAAGAGCAAAGCCAAAAACTTGGACTTCAAGATGGATCAAGCTCAGTACCTCCAGAGCAGCTGCTTTCTGCACCCAAACCAAGATTTAATACTCAAAAACCACACTCTTCTTCCCCTGTTCCTCCTAATCCTCTTACACTCACTTCTCCTGTTGGTGATGGAAAACCACAGGGGACTGAAGGTCAACCAAGGGAACCGGGACTTGAGAATTCCCATGATAGTCACAAAAACACTGAGGTCCTACCTCCAAAGCCAGATTGCAAAATGGAAAAAAAGAGAGTGGAATTGTTAGTAAGTCTATATATCCCTGAGATTTTTTTCCATTTTACGTTTTTTTTTCCCCTCCACTGGGCTTTGAAGAAATACAGTTTTAACGTTTTCTCTTTCATATTCTAACCTAGAAACATCATGAATAAACTATTGAAGAATAGCTACCACCTAAATATGTTGTAAGCCAGCCAGTGTTGGGCATTTTATATGTTTTATGCCATGTAGTCTTCATAGCAGCCTTATAATACACGTTCATTATTTTCACTTGACAGATGAGATTTCTTGGACTCAGAAAAGATGCTTTATTCCCAAAGCAAATACATAGCTTAATAAATGGCAGAGTTGAGGTTCACATACAAATCTTTCTGGATCCAAAGTGTCTGCCCTTGACCCTCACTAGAAGCAGTTCTTACATGCATAGTGCTCCCCCTCATCCCAGATCGAACCCCTTCTTCAGCTTCACTCCATCTCCACTGGCCTGGAAAAGATTGTTTATGAAAAGATAGGAAGGGATGGTCAAAGAAGAGTGTGTAGGAAATTGAGAGGACTGATAAAACAATTCAGCTACATCATTAGATTTCTTTTTATTCTTTATTTAATGTGTTTATATTAGAAACCACCTCCAGAATTTAGTTTAGAAACAGTTTTGTGGAAATTGCTGTTCTATGTATGACTTACGAATTCTCAGAATTTTTATCCTATACCTTTTGTTTTGATATCCACTCGTATTTGTTTCCTCCTGATTTATCAGGTTACCATTTGTTTCTGTTTTCCATTTTCTGAGTCTTTCTATTTCGATGTAACTTATGATTTCTCTGATCCAGGTTCTGTACTATGAGTTTAAAGTGTTTCCTGGCCCACCAGGGGTTTACAACCGAGAAATCATTTTTACAGGAGATCTAAAGCCATGTAAATTATGAGAGCAACATTGAACAAGTGCATTTTTTAAAAAAATTTTTAATGTTTATTTATTTTTTGAGAGAGAGAGATAGTGTGAGCAGGGGAGAGGCAGAGTCAGAGGGAGACACAGAATCTGAAGCAGGCTCAGGCTCTGAGCTGTCAGCACAGAGCCTGACTTGGGGCTCGAAACCACAAGCTGTGAGATCATGACCTGAGCCTAAGTCAGACGCTTAACTGACTGAGCCACCCGGGCACCCCAAACAAGTGCATGTATTTAAATGTCTTTAAGTGTAGTTTACCAGCAAAGGCCTGAGAGAAGTAGGGGAGGGTGGGTTTAAATTGAGTTGGATAATTTAGATTGAACGTTGTTGGGAAAATAAATTTTTTTTTAGATGCTTGGGAAAATTTTCATAGACATGTAATCTCAGGAACTGTCATTGAAAAGGAGAAATTGGAGGTTGCAAGAAGGGGAAAGGAAAGCTGTAGCCTAGAGAATGCTCAGAGATGACATCTCCCTTCTCTGGAAGAGGCAAGAGCTAAGCCGGAGAGTAGTAGAGAACTAGGGAAATGAAGAAGCATGTGGAAGCTGAGAATTCCTGCCTAGCGAGTTCCCCCATGCAACAGAATATCACCCAGGCCTCTGGAGGAGAGATGCCCTTACCAAAACAACGGTTAGAGAAAACCCACATGTCAGGATTGCTGCCCATTTGGGGGAGGGTGCTGGCTGGGCTGGACTACTGCAGTAGTCAAAATGAGAGAGGACCAGTGCCTGTACCAAGATGGAGACTCTAGGAAGGGAAAGAAAATGATAAATTTGGAAGTGATTAGTAGGTCTGGGAATAGAGATTTTTGACACAGTGGCCATAAGAAATGACAATAATAGGAATAAATAGCTTTGTCGTTACTTTGAGTTGACATCAAGTTCTTAAATTTCTGGGAAATTTTAATATACTTCTTTCAGAATTGGACAGATTGGAGTCCAGTATTCAAGTCTTAGCTCATAGTGTTTCACTCTGTTTAAAAATGTCTCAGAATGGAAAGAAGTGAGCAAATTGGAAAAAAAAAATGAAATAAACATTGGTTATTGTCTTAAGGGTGTTAAATGGTAGAGACTTTCATTATAGAAAACTCTAAAAGATATGACATTAGCTACATGCCAATTAATATTCTCCGTTTTGCATATAATACATAATTAACTTACACAACTTTCTTTGTACTCCTAATAAATGACACAGTACTCTGGCTTCCAGTTTGTGGCTTCCTAGATTATATACATATAATGGATTTCAAAGGGCCAATTTATGTAAGACTTCTTGACTTCAAATGATAATCTTTGTTCCTATTAGAACAAAATAATGGGCTGCAGATGGGTTCCTTTTAAGAGGGCTTTTGAAGGAAAATATACATAATGTGGTTGATTAAATTTTATACATAGAGGCCTGAGACTGGTAAGGTGTGGCATGGGGTTTCAGAAACTCATTTTTATACTCTGCTCCCTAGGCAAGAAAAATCTCGTTGGGAAGTCCTCCAAGAAGAACAACGGCTTATGGAAGAGAAAAATAAACGTAAGAAAGCTCTTTTGGCTAAAGCTATTGCAGAAAGGTGAGGCATCTGAACTAGGAGAGGTTGTTTGTAACCTGCAGTCAGTTCTGTCATGTTTTATGTTTATTTTCCCTTGTCTGTTCTGATAAGTTGATATTTTCTCTACAACATTCTTTTAAAAAAATTTTTTAAAGTGGGTTCTACGCCCAGTGTGGTACTTGAGCTCACAACCCGGAGGCCGGGAGTCACATGCTCTACCGACTGAGCCAGCCAGGTGCCCCTCTACAGCATTACTTTTAAGGCTCACTAAAATAGTTCTCCTTTATAAATGATACAGAAATTCCAGTGTTAATTCATTAAGGAGGACTTTGTAAGCATAGATTATACCAAATTTATTTGGTATAAATAAATTACATTCTAAGGGAGCAGTGAATAGCCATCAGTGTAAGTGCATTAGCAACAAATGCAGGTTTTAATTTTGACGTGGGGAGGCCTTAATCCTGTGACATGTAGAAGAATAAGGCTATTCCACATAAATGACTTCCACTCCAGAAGTTTTAATTGTGTTTTCTGTGGACATTTTTCTTAAAGAATTTACCCTGCCCCCACTGATACACGGCATAATTTAACCTTTCATCGATGACTCGGGGTCACCATTGTGAGTACTCTGCCATACTGTGTGCGATTCGATTTTTCTGTCCCTCCTGGCGTCAGTTTGTCAGCAGTTCCTTTTCCTTCACTGCATCATGTTGGCCTCCAGCAGCAATGTTCCCGTTTGAGCCACTTTCCACCCCTCACCCACTCTTTCTGCCCTTTTAGTTTGTGCTTTCCAGTGTGCTATCGCCTTAGGAACCCACCCAAACTTAGTCAGTGAAGCAATGATTGAGAATAGTGAGAATTAAATGCGAGCAAGTTTTCTTGGCATTTTCTTCTTAGATCTCCAGAAAAGCCTGGCAAAACTATTATGTATTGAAACTGCCGTGTGTATCAGGGGGAGGGGAAGGGACAAGGATAGAAAGGCAGGTAGGTAGAAGAGTAATGGAGAATTTTACCTGTCAAAAGGATATATGTATTTGAAAATGATTTCAACCCCCCTCCAGCTGGTCCCACTTGATTTGCATGAAACAGGAAATGTGCAACTTACTGAACTTAGGTTTCAAGAAAAAACCATGATTATTCAAAGTGAACAGTGATTTTTGAAAATCACTTCAGTAGTCTTCAGTTTAGAAGTGGTTGGAGAGGCTGTTCACTAGGGATTTTACAAAAGGATTTATAGGCTCAGCACTTGTTCTTGATGTGCTTTTGGTTTAAGACGAAATAGTGATACAGGCTGAAACGTGAGAAAACACAACATGGTTAGATTAGTGATAAATGCACCAGTGAAGTCCTTGAAGTAAAAAAGTCATACTGTTAATTCTGTGGGCAAAAAACAAGGGGAAATGCGTAATGGAGTAAAAATCAGGAGAATATAAGTTGCAAGATAGTGGTTTTCTGTGGGAGTTTTATTCTCCTGTGAGAAGGGGTGTGAAATTCTGAAGTGAGTGAAATCAGATTAAAGGCTTTTGTGTCTGTGTATTCTGTTCTTCAGTGTGTACTGTGTTTGGGGTGCTGAGAGGACTGAGCTTAGATGTGCTTTTAAGCTGTAGTCTTGCCTAAAACACAGGAATCAAAGCAATAAAAGTTTGGGGGAATGAGTCCTAAGAAGGTTCAGACCGAATAGACATGAAGAAATGGTGTTTAACGTAAGGGTCCATTCTTTCTGTCCACTAAGTGTTGGACAAATGAAAGTGGCCTGAGCAAGAACTTAAGGCTAGAAATTTGGAAAGTTATTTTAGAAGTTCTGTGTAAAGAGAATATAGATAACGTTCTTTTAGTGCTTATTCTCATCCTCGTGGAATGAATATAGACCTATAAGTGAACTATTGGTATTTTGAAAAATCTTACTCTTTCCTTTGTGTATGAAAATGTATGATAATGTTATATGTTAATCCATTTGGAGAATGTTTTGTTTTTATATGGTGTGAAGTATGGATCTGATATATACCTGATTTTACCTTTTCCATATAGAACAGAGTTTGTGGTTTTCTTCACAGATCTTGTACTTTCTTTTCTTAGATTCATTCCTAAGTATTACTTTTTTTTTTTTTTTTTTAGTGCTAATGCAAATAGTATCATGTTTTTAATTTTAAACTCCACTTGTTCATTACTGGTACATAGGAAAACAGAAAGCTTAGAATAAGGGAAAATAGCACAAATGCAGTCTTAGAGATATACCAAAATTTTACCAGTGTTTATTATATTTCGATTTGTGTTTTTTTTCTGATTTTTAAAAATTATACATTATAATCCTATCGTATATATAGTATCATATATATAGTTGGTTGCTTTTTTCACTTCTCTTGCGTATGGATACGTGATTTTAAAATGTTTTTATTTTTCTATTCATTTTTCTAGATCTAAAAGAACTCAAGCAGAGACCCTGAAACTAAAGCGGATCCAAAAGGAGTTACAGGCTTTAGATGACATGGTGTCAGCTGACATTGGGATCCTCAGGAACCGGATTGATCAAGCCAGCCTTGAGTATTCATACGCTCGGTGAGTTGAGAGAACTCTGAATCAGGAGTGAAATTTCAGAAGTATTTACTGCTGGCTGGGCCAAGGGCTTTCATGTGTGTCATCACTTAAGCCTCCTAACGGTCCCATCAGGCCATCAGGTGCTCTGTTTATTCCTGTTTTGTACTAAATCCAGTGCCTCTTCCTTCACTCTGGCCTACTCTTGTTCTTATTCCTGTTAGCTCATTTCTTGCATTATTTATTTACGTTTTAGTCTTTTTTGCTAAACCATCAATCATCTGTATAATGCTTGGGACTCTAAGAGTCTTAATGACTTGCCCCCAAATTCTGCTATTTTAACACCAAGTCTGTACTCTTTCTGTTAAGAAATTTTGATGATCTGAGATGGTCCTTAGAGATGAGCCTAGTTCTCATGTCAATTTTCACCAAAGAAAGAAGATCCAGCTTTTTTTTTTAAAAAGGCTACAAGTATTTTAAAGAAAATACCACTCTGTCTTGAAAGCTTGAAGTTTTTCCTTTTTTTTTTTCTTTTCGATTGTATTCTGCCTATAATAGTTTGCTCTCATGTGTTTCCTTGGTTTCAATCATTGGCATTTTAGAGAAAAAAAATCATCATGGAGTATTTTTAAAATGCATGAACACATGTAAAGAATTACATGAACCTTGCAAGCACATAAAAGGGCAAAAAATTAAGTCCAATTTCAGGGTTTTCAGTCCTTCCCGCGTTGCTTTAATCATCCCGGTTTGTCTTTTCTCACAAGGGAATGCTGTGTTAATGACTCAGTTTTGCATCTTTCTCTGTAACACTAGAAATCCATCCGAATGCCTCATTAGTCCAGGGTAAACCACAGCAGCAGAATGTTTATAGAACAGTTTAATAAAGCGGAAATGCTTGATTGTGTTTTCAATTCACCGTTTATTAAGAAAGAGGTTTGTGGTGTCCTTGTGATTTTTGTAATTGTTGTTTGACCACATGCTATTAGACTTAATGGGCTGCCTTTATTAATTAACTGCTTAAATTAATGCCATCAGTAGCTGATAACTGGAGGTTCCTAATTCTATTAATAAGGACATTAAGGAGGTAACCAAGATTTTATTAAGATTAAACTCAGCCTAGTTTTTAGCATATGTTATTCTCTGTAACTTAAGTTTACCAGAGGAACATTCCTAGGCCTTTGTAGACCTTAATATGAATAATTCAGATTATTCTAGATACCTCAACTGAAAATCATTTGATTATGTTTTAATTCTGTCCTGGAGGAGACTGGAGAAGGATACATTTGTATATTGAACATTATATAAGAAATGTCATAGTTTTATTCTTCAGAGAACCACAAAGAAAGTGGGTTTACTGGTTAAAAAAGAAAACATCCAATCATATAAAATGTGCTTAATGAAACTTTAGTTTCTGTAGGAAAAAAATTTGACATAAATTTTTATATTTCTTAAACTAAAGATGGCAATTTCTCATGGTACTGATATTGGCATAGTTGTATGTGAATATCCATATTTGATGTGTGAGGCTATTTTTAAAATCCTAAACTCTTGAGGTAAGTCACAGAGAAGCCATAGACAGTTGTGACTGGGACCGGCATCGTACCTTGTTCGTGCATAAGATTAAGATGTTTTCTAAATTTACATCTGCGGTTATTGAGAGATTAGAGATTGGTGATAACAGTATTGTGATTTAGATTTCTACTGGTAGCCAGTCCCCACGACAGTCCATCTCTGTGGGAGATTTCCTTGACTTCTTTTTTTTTTTAATAAAAATGATAGTTTTATAGTACCTGGTACAGTGCTGTGTCCACAAAAGTTTCTTGGATACAGAATAGGCCAGAATTTGCTTTAAAATCGGCTTCCATAGAACAGCACTAGGGTAGACCCCTCCAAGGAGACCAGAGCTTCTGGGAGCCAAACTGAGAGTTATTGCCACTAGTCATATCTGTGACTTCAAGGATGCTGTATGCTGCATAGACCAGCTTGTAAAACAAGAGTGGATGTGTGTAGAGCATCTCTTTGACCCCTAGTGTACCAGGAAGAACTAGGAGCACTGTTTGCCATCTGTGTTTAATAGACACTCCTGTTAACATAGACACATACACGCTCATACACATATGCACGCATGTACATAAATGTGTGCAGTCATTTTATGTCTAATTTACAAAAGTAAAAATAATGATTGTGGAAAACAACTTTATTAAAAAGTTTAATAAGAATATAAGCATAGCAGTCCTCTTTTTTTCAAGTAATGTTTGGCCCCCAACATTAAAAGTTGAAAGAACAGTTACATCCTTTCACAACATAAGATGCTACAGGTACTTGTAAAATACTGTGTGATCAAGTTTGTTCTGTTGAAATTATTAACTCTATGAGGGTAACCTTGCCTTTTTGTCCTTAGATACATATTTTTCATTCATTGGTTCTGAGTTTGAGAAAATTCACGTAGGATGTGTTTTCTGAAGTCTCATACTCTTGAGATTTCATGCATATTACCAGTTTCACTATCTAGAACCTAGGTTGTCTGTTTCTGCCTTGTATTGTTTCCTAGGGTTGACATAACAAGTTACTACAAACTGTGTGGCTTAAAACAACAGAAATGCATTCTCTTACATTTCTGGAAGCTGGAGGTTTGAAATCCAGGGTGTTGGCAGCGTCAGTCTTCCTTCAGAGACTTGAGGGAAGAATCCATTCCTTGCCTCTTCCAGCTTCTGGTGGCTGTAGGCACTCCTTGGCTTGTGGCTGCACCACTACCTTCTGTGCCTCCGTAGTCACATTGCTTCCTTCTCTTCTCTCAAAACTTCCTCTGCCTCTTTTTGTTTTAATATTCATTTTTTTTTAATTTTTTTGTTTTTCAACGTTTTTATTTATTTATGTGACAGACAGAGACAGAGCATAAACGGGGGAGGGGCAGAGAGAGAGGGAGACACAGAATCGGAAACAGGCTCCAGGCTCCGAGCCATCAGCCCAGAGCCTGACGCGGGGCTCGAACTCACGGACCGTGAGATCGTGACCTGGCTGAAGTCGGACGCTTAACCGACTGCGCCACCCAGGCGCCCCTAATATTCATTTTTGAGAGAGAGAGAGAGAGAGGGACAGAGTGTGAGTGGGGGAGGGGTAGAGGGGGGAGGACACCGAATCTGAAGCAGGCTCCAGGCTCTGAGCTGTCAGCACAGAGCCCGATGCAGGATTCGAACCCACAGACTGTGAGATCATGACTGCAGCTGAAGTTGGATGCTTAACCGACTGAGCCACCCAGGTGCCCCCCTCTGCCTCTTTCTTAAAAGGACACATGTGACTATATTTAGGGTCCCACTGGATAATTCAGAATAAACTCTTTTCAAAATCTTTAACTTAATCACACCTTTTGCCCTGTAAGATAATATTCACAGGTTCTGGGGATTAGGAGGTGAATATCTCTGGGTGGTCATTTTTTAGCCTACCACAACATTCGTCTTTTGCTTTGTTTAATAGCTGCAAAATATCTTCATCTGTCAACTTTATTTTGCCACTGTGGCTAGAAAAACTAATTCTGAACTGTGTTCAATGAAAGCTGAGAACAGATTACAAATATCGTGTTTCTAGTCCTTTTTTATACCTTTTTAAAAGGTGACATAGGGGCCACCAAGGTGGCTCAGCTAAGCATCTGACTTAGGCTCAGGTCATGATCTCACAGTTCTTGCATGGTTCGAGCCCTACATCTGGCTTTGTGCTGACAGCTTGGAGCCTGGAACCTGCTTCGGATTCTACCTGTGTCTCTGTCCTCTCTCTCTCAAAAACAAACATTAAAAAAAAAGTTAAAGATGATGTAATACTTTGGATAACACAGTAAGGCAGCTAAACAGTGATTTATTTTACTGTAAACAGTGATGATTTATTTCACTGTGGCATCATCTCTTAGGTTATTCCATCATTCTCTGTTTTCTTATTAATCTTTTTTCTGTAGAAATGAGAATAATTGATGAGTAATGAAGAAATAATGCCAGGGTGATAAAATGGCAAAATGTTTCAAGATACAGGAAAAATGCTATCTCAACAATCCCGTAATGTATCTCAGATTTATAAGAGGGTACAATGGGCACATACAGTAATTGCAAAACGTAGTTTTAGTCTATCCTTTAAAATACTAGTAGTTTTTCTGTTTGTTCTCTGGAAGACTTCTAAGAAAGGATAAAAACCTTTATGTGTTGATACTTACAAAGAGGTAGAAGTCAGAAAAGGAACCGAAGACTAAAAGTAGATTGGTGGAACCTAAGGGAATGCCGAGGGTTAATCATTGAATTCTTAAAAAATTTCAGGATCCCCAAACCAAGAGACAGTTTCTAGAATTCTTTAAATAACATTCATTAAATCACTCAGTGTCCGTTTAAAATAACAAAGTAATTCTGTGAATACATTTCCAGTTCAATTTGTCTTCCTGTGTTATGTATAATGCTCTTATTATTCTGTCCCAAAACATGTCATCATATTCTGATTTGGTATTATCCACCTGACCCTCAGGCTCATGGAGCAGTTTGTGAAATTAATCAATATTTTAAACATAAATCACTCTGTACAAGAATATATATGCATGTTTCTGGCCAGAAGAACTTTAAATAAATAAACAAAATGCAAAATCTTCAGTGATTTATCCAGGGTGAAAGATCAATGGAAACCTAGGGACCTATTTGCGAATTTTAATTTCAATTCAGCATTCATGAGCCCGGTCAGTAAATCTTTACTAACTGACTTTGGCTGGCTGAGGGAGACCACAGGCCACAGAAAGGAGGTTTGAGTCGGGGTAGGGGACAAGGTATTCATATACCTGTAGAGAATGTTGTCAGAGCTCTTAAGCTTGATGGAAGAACATTCTTAAATAGGATATGTTATAAAGTATGGAAAGCAGGGATTCACATGTCCAGCAGAGCTCCTTTAGAATAATTCTTTTAACATAGAGGGTAATTGAAAAACAGCTAGTTTTGTCATTCTTATATTTACTAGATGATAGTAAAAAAAATGAAATATGATAAATGACCATGATGTAAATAAGAGTTTTCAAGTATAAACACGAGGTCCTTGAACTTTGCCTAATTTTAATTTTAGATACAGTACACGTTTCTAATGATACATGAACAATGCATTTCAATTCTGGTGCTCTGAAGACGTTCTGTTTCTTGAGTGCCTACCAGGCACTGGCCCTTGTTTATACTGTTTAATCCTTAATACTCCTATGAAGTGTCCTATACTATACTCCTATTAGTATCACCATTGTACAAATAAGCCAAAATTCAGTTGAATATACTGTCAAGGGTCACCAGACTGGAATTTTCAGACATTGCGCACATATTCTCCAGCCTCTTCCTTCGGAACCTATCTGTGTTTTGTATTCCGGAAGCTGACCCTGGGGCATACCTGATTAGAACAAAGATGGGCTGCCAACTCCAGAACATTTAATCCATAGACTAAATAGAGTTTCGTGGCATGGCTGGACACTAAGAGCTCTGTTTAAACTGATAACTAGCCAAGGTAAGCCAAGCCAAGTCCTCCTCCTGGAAGTGGAGCTCTGAGAAATTGGAGTGAATTTGATGTGGAGCCACAGCTGGTGGCCATATTGGGCTGTGTGATTGGAAAGCCAAAATGAGAGAATTAAAGAGAATAGCTTTTGATTCTGATGACATGCCTGGGAGATTGCCTCGTGTATCCTACAATAAAACCCACTTTTCACCTGAGCTAGCTTGACTGGGTGTCTGTCCTTTACATCCAAAAAAGGCCTTGACCAGAACAGGTACATACATAGTAAATGGCAAAGGCAGGTTTTGAACCCTGGGTTTTCTCAAATCAAAGCCTTTCAGTTTTTTCATCACGTTTTGAGACAGAATCTTGCGTCAGGAGCTATACCTGTTTTTGTGTTGCTGTAACTGTAGTACCAGAAGTTACTTCTCTCTTTGAGTTGATGTGGGCAATCATAACAGCAAGGCAGCAAGGCTTTCACAACTGTTAGTGGCTTTTATAATTCATTGATAAATGTGGGCCAATCTCTTTTCCTGATGAAACAAAACAAACAATTTGTGTGGAAAAGGCCAAAGACCGTGAACCAGTGTATGATAATTTTTCTTTTTGTGTCAAGCTAATACAAAATAAGAGAGATCACAGAGAGAGAGTGAACAGGGGAGGGCCAGAGAGAGGGGGAGGGAGAGAGAACCCCAAGCAGGTTCCACACTGTCAGCGCAGAGCCCAACGTGGAGCTCAAACTCACAAACCCTGGGACTGTGACCTGAGCTGAAATCAAGAGTCGGCCACTAACTGACTGAGCCACCCACACGCCCCAGAATTACCTTACTTCTAAGACAGGCATTGCGTATCTGCAGAGTTTTTATGTAAATAGATAAAATACCCTAATCAAAGTCTAACAGTCTGTTGTTGCAAAGTGGAGACAGAACAACTTAACGCAGGGATTCTCAACTGGGGGCAGTTTTGCCCCTTGGGAGACATTTGGTAACATCTGGAGACATTCTTGGCTATTACAAGTAGTGGGTGCTACCAGCAGCTTGTGGGAGAAAGCCAGCGATGCTGCTCTGCATCCTACAATGTACAGGACAGCTCCCCCACAACAGAGAGTGATATGGTCCAAGGGGTCAGTGCCAGGACTGAGAAACCTTTCCTAAACCCGGCCTGAAGTTTTTCTGTTCTTACTCGATGCTTGCTTCTTGCCTCACCTAGTATCATTTACATTCGCCTTGGACCCACTGTCCATATCCTTCTCCACCAAAATATTTCTTCCTTTTCTAACCCATTAATCAAGAGGTACAGATTTTCTGCTTTTCACTTCTCTTACTGCTTTACCTCTCCTACATTTTAACCAGCTGTGTGCTGGAGACAGGCTGCACCGGTTCACCAGGGCCAACGTCATGTATCTCTTCCCAGTTCCGCGTTCAGCTGCGCCACATGGGCAGCCTGAAATTGGCCCTGGTGGTGGTAGTGTTTGTGCGACAGAAATCGACAAACACTGTCCCATCAGGGCTCTCACTGGAGCCCCACTGGAGCTAGTTTGCACTGAGTTAACCTTCAAGCACAGCTTCGGAAAGAGGACATGAGTGCAGAAGAACGTGCTTACGTTGGGAGGGTCCAAGTGTGGATGTTGTGGAAGTTTCAGCAGCGACAGCCTGGCTTGTCTAACATGTAGGACAAGTGTTCACAAAGTATCACTATCCATATCTTCATTACGTCTTTCCAATTCTGGAGCTTAATTATTGTTTCTAGAACCTCCTTTGAATATCTTCTTTAGTGGAAAACCAATGGACCAATCTGTGTACCTGTCCCCACAGGAAGCGCTTTGACAGGGCGGAAGCAGAGTACGTGACGGCAAAGCTGGAGCTACAGCGCAAGACTGAGATCAAAGAGCAACTCACTGAACACCTCTGTACCATCATACAGCAAAATGAGCTCCGCAAGGCCAAGAAGTTGGAGGAGTTGATGCAACAACTGGATGTACAAGCTGATGAGGAGACCCTGGAGCTTGAGGTGGAGGTGGAGAGATTGCTGCGCGAACAAGAAGCCGAAGCAGGGAGACAGATGGTTCATTTGGAGAGGCCACCTCAGCCTTCTGGGGAGAGTGTGACTTTAGGATTTGCCAAAGAGAACAGAAATCATCGAGACCCAGCCGCTTCTCAAAAGGTAGATGAACGGTGTGAAAATTCCAGTAGCAATCCCCTTCTGAATGCAGACCAAAGTCAAGAAGTTAAAATTACTGTAAAGGACATTTCAGCCGCCGTGACCACATGAAGTGCCAGAGTTTGTACCTTGCGGCTGGTAAACGTCTGTTGTGGATTATGCCGTGAACTCTGATAAAACGGTGTTAACTTTGAATCCGTGGTTAGTTTCAGTAGAACATGTTTGACATTCTGAACCCTCGCATTATGATTATTTGATATATAGGCACACGTTCACCTTGATCCAGGGCCAGGTCCTCCTGGTGCACTCTTAATACCAGGTGGAAACAAACCACCTAAACAGACGGAAGAGGCGCTACACGATTGAGAATGTGTTGCACCAGGTAAATCTAGAAGAGTAAGATGGAAAGTGATACTCGACACCTAATCAGACTCCTGTGACTTTTCCTAGGAGAGGTGTTGACGATGAGATACCTGTTTTATGTAGTCCATAAAGACATAAAAATTAGCATGTGAAAGAGACAGAAGGGGAAAAAACTAACAGAAGTAGCATATTGAATTGTCTATTGGATCGTAGTCGAGCTGCAAAACCCAACTTGGAAGCTGCAATTTAACAAAAGGAACCAGACAGCTTCAGTAACATTTTCGTCTTCAGTTCGCCTGTTAAATGGCTTTAACTTACAACCTGAGTTTTGATTAGTTGCTACACACACACACACACACACACAAATATACCATTAGCATGCGTAATTTTACTGTTAATGTATTGTCTTTTCTTTAATCAGCACATTGATTAAATTTAGACAATGAAAACGTTTCTGTAGTGAGGCTAAAATAATACAGAAAATCTATTACTACTTTTGATTATCAAAAAAAAATTGATATATTTTCTTTCTAAAGTTGTCTGTAAACATGTGTTATATACGTTGGATATTAATTATCCTGTCATAAAGCATTTAAATTGTCCAAATGGTGATTTTAATAGTCCATTAATTACTATCACTTCACTAATACTTGACCCCCACATTGTGCTATATGTGAATATATAAATACTGTTGTTTTGTCACAAAATCTGTGAATTTCACAGTAAATTATGATCTATTTATCAGAAATTCCAAAAGTGCAAATACTAAAGTCTTGAAAAAAATCTATTATATAAGAGAATAAAGACAAATGTAATATTGTATTTATAATACTGTCGAAAAAGTTGGGGACATCCTATTTTTAAATGAATTTGAGGTTATTCATGTGGATGAGCTGTGTATTTTTATGTTCTGTAATTTGGGTTGAAATTATAGCCTTCCAGTGCTGACTTCTCTGAACAGAAGCATTTACATAGATAGTTGTGTTTTTATTTATGAAGGACATTCATAAAAACTAAAAACATCATTGTCCAATACTCTTATTTTTCTAAGGAATAAACAAGTCTGATACACCCATAACATGGTCTTCTGTTTACTCTTCAAAATGTTCAAGGCTGCCTGGGTGGCTCAGTCAGTTCAGCGTCTGGCTTTAGCTCAAGTCATGATCTCACAGTCCATGAGTTCAAGACCCACATCTGGCTCTGTGCTGACAGCTCGGAGCCCGGAGCCTGCTTCAGATTCTGTGTCTCCCTGCCTCTCTGCCCCTACCCCACTCATGCTCTATCTCTCAAAAATGAATAAACGCTAAAAAAAATTTTTTTTAATGTTTCCAACAATTTAGTATGTATACTGAAGTGTTACATGGCGGTCCTGTATTCCGTATCTCCATGTGGTAGATACAGCCATCTACTTTTATATAAGCCTCTGTTAAGGACAGTTCATCATTAATGAGGTTCTGTAACATTCGCTTCATACAGGTAGCCGCAATCTAATTCTCTGTCGAAGTATTTATAAGGTATACAGAAAAAGGAGAACCATGAAATAAATGAATTCGAAGGGACCTCACAGGTCATCTGATTTAATTCTCTCACTTTACGGAAGAGGAATTTGAGAGCCTGAGATTTTGCTTACGGCATGTTGGCCAACTGGCTTCTCTTAACTCAAGTGCTAGTAACGTTGCCATTCTAAAACTCTTGGTGTATCTCTTATATGCATCAGGCCATAAAGTTCACTGCATCCCTCCACTTGAAAATTTTACTTAATAACCCATTCAGGGATTGTGTTCGTGCTTGTGAAATGCTTTCAAATATGTCTGTAAAAGGTCCACTGATACCATTATTTTGAAAAAGTTGCCTTGCTCGGCTTTCCCAGGGTGGTATCCGAGTGCTCAGGTGATGATATAAGTGACAAAGTTATATTGCATCAGTTTTGTACGAGGCAGCTGTATCCCATGTGTGAGAGGAGTTTGAGCAAGAGAAGTGGGGGCTCACTGGTATGAGGACCATATGCACCAGCTTTAGTAGGATAGCCCTGATATCTTTTAAAATCATAAAACACATTCAAAAGACTTTTGATATATGGATTCACAAATCCACAAATAATTGTTACTTTCTGCGAAGGAAATTATTGGTTCAAAATTACAGCCCTGAGTTTATTGGAGCGCTTTGTCTAGCTGTCCCTCCCTGGTCAAACTCTTCTTCTCTTGCTCCTACTTCTCAAACAGTTCAAGCATAAGCTTACCGGGGCTCTTGATGTGATATGCAATTTAGGAGTTAACTACTTGTGGTTCTGTCGCTTGTTCTGTTTAAAAGATAGCCAACCAATGGTGGTACTTTTTACTCATCATCTTTAAAAATTATGCTCAAAAGGGTAAACTTGAATTCCCAAATTTAAGTGTTCGTACACCTTGATGCCCCACTGCTTTCTTTTAAATTTTTATAGGCTTCAGAGAAGCAGAATTTCTTAAAGCACAGTTCTCCTTGCATTTAAAATATAGCGAGAGTTTTTCTCGCTTTTCAAACCTCTGCATAATTCTACTGAATTACAGCAATTGCAGGTGGTAAATCTTTATAGTCACTGAGAGCACAGCTGGTTTCCAAGTCAGATGATAGAAATCTCTGATTGGAATTTCTAGAACGTATTTTATTGCTGGATTGGCATTTGAATTATAGAGTAAAAACTCAGCTATAAACCTTGCTCATTCTTTGTTTGGATTTAGCAACATAGTACTCTCAAAGAGCTTTATCTAAGTATTCAGCAACTTCCTCTTCGAAGACACTGGCACAAAGCGGACTCAAGTTATTCTGACCCAGGCCATTCCCAGTGACCTTTATAAATGATGTTTTGGGTTTTGTATTTCTAAGAAGCCAAGTCAGCATTTTAAAAGACCCTGATAGATATAACTCAGTCTGCCAGACAAGACCTGGGGCCACTCTGGACCCAGGGTAATTATACCCTCTCTCAACATAGATCTACCCCAGGCCTGACTTGAACTGCTCTCTGGAGGAATGAAGCAGGACACTATTCTCCAGTCTGCCTTTACCTTCATGTCAGGCTACTTTTGCAAGCTCCTAATCCCAAACAGCTGTCTTGAAAATGCAACATTATCTCTTCATGCAGTTGATCAAACAACTGCATGTAGCTACATGTATGGACAGAGCTGTGTGAGAGGTGTGTGATCCGTGCCTTTTGTCCTTAAGCTCGTGTAGTCTACTTGAAGGACCCGGATTTACATTCAAAGGCTGATAACAAAACATCATGTCTTCTTGAAGGGGGACAAAATGAGTGGTTGGAACACAACAGGGATGCATGCTCCAGAAGTCCACAATTTTTAGAACATTCCTCATTTTAAATATTCCATCCAGTTGTTTTGCAATCTGTGAATGTATCTAGGACCTGCTGTATCTTTCAGCTTGCCTTTAGCAGTGAGGAGTGAGGCACAACTAAGACAACAAAAAGCCTGTGTTAAACAACATGTACAGATTCTGAGTTAAAAAAAATTGTCACCACCACAACAAGAGTATTAGAAAAAGAGGTTTTTGCATGTTATTGATTTCAAAGAGGGGGCTGCTAGGACTTACCAGTACAAAAAAATCCCAGGTGTTAGAAAAAGTAACTTTACACGCCTTTCTGACAAAGGGTTGATAGCGTCTTGGGACAGTAGCGTGAATGTAAACACTCATGACAGTAACTCAAGGGCTTGCTGAATCAAGGGGCAATAATCACTACCCAAGCCAGAATAAGGTGGCGATGGAACAGCCTCGTGTGGACTCAAGGGTAACTCAACATGGATGCGTGTTCCGAGATCACATATAAGAGGGGTCTTTCCAAGCCAAATGACTCTAGGAGCCTAAAATAGAGCCATAATTAAGCAATAAGACGTGACAGGGAGCACATTTCTCAGTGATTATAGCATGCCTCAAGGGATAAGTCACTAGGCCCAAGGTTCATACGATGAGTGAAATAATAACCCTGCAATGTATAGCATCCCACTGGGAGGGTCGAGGGAGAAGAAGGAAATGAATAATAAGAGTTAGAAGAGTCATCTCATAAGCTGTTATTTCAGTCATTGGGTTAGACTTCCACGTGCATAGTACACGTGGCCGTTAGTTGTGTCCAGCATCCGTCTTGAAGTTCTGTGTGTGCACCAGAGCCTTCACTTACTTGAAGACCCCACAGAATTATCCACCTTCTCATTTTCTTAGCCAAACACAAACCAGGCAATTAAGTCACAAACTTGAAAGCCCACAGGCATATCCATGGAACTGCAGTCTGGTATAATTATAATGGCAGTTGCCTAGACCTGGCCTTAATAACTGACAAATGGCCGAAGCAGTCACACTGAGTAATTATCAATATCTTGGCTTATTTACCTCATGTGCATTTCCCTCAGAAACTACCAATAGACGCAGCCCCAGTGTCACACAGGTCCAGAAACATCTCTGGTCTTCTAGCCTGGGCTTTCCCTTCCCTTACTGCCGTGCTGCTGGTGGAAGACAGCGAGAATTCTGGAGCTAGTGGCCAACTGCACCCTATACTGTGGTAGAGGCCGGCCTCTACCCAGGAGAATCCAGATACTCGCTAGCCGTAGTGGGGTGAAAATTTTCCAAACTGACAGATGCCCTGAAGAGCAAATCGAGGCAGTTGTCTTACTGCCAGATCCCTCTCCATGTTTCTATGATTCTTATTCATCACTTCAGAAGATGGTTAAAAAATCTTCTGACCCAACCTCTGAGAACGAAATTTTTTGTGGTTCTTCATGTCTCCCGTGGCATAGGCCCTGGACAGAATTCTGGCCAAACAGTGGTTTATCTTAGATAGCCCAGGTGACCAGTTCTCTCTCTCTCTCTCTCTCTCTCTCTCTCTCTCTCTCTCTCTCTCTCTCTCTCAAAATCTGCTCTTAAGAAAAGATCTGAAGATAGTGCTACAGACTGAATGTTTGCATCCCTCCAAAATTTGTATGTTGAAACAACCCCCATGTGATAGTTGGGACTTTGGGGTGGTAACTAGGTCATGACGGTAGAGCCCTCACGAATGAGGTTGGTGCCCTTATCAAAGAGACTCCAGAATGTTCCCACGCTCCTTCCACTATGCGAGGACCCAGCAAGAGGGCAGTCGTCTATGAACCAGGAAACAGGTTCTCACCAGACATCCAATCTGCCAGCACCCTGATCGTGGACTATCCAGCCCCCAGATTGTGAGAAGTAAACCGTTCCTTGTAAGTCGCGCAATCCGCACTATTTTGTTACAGCAGCCCAAGCGCACTAAGACAACAGTTGTGTCTTGCGCGGGCTAAGTCGGTAGGTCACCTTTCCCAAGAGAGTGTCCCTTTTTAATATAATGAAATATTTTAAAGCAATGCATTTTAACTTGTGCAATGGAAGCCTTAGCCCCCAGCTGAAGGAATTTCAGGCATCAGAGAGCAGGTGTGAGAATGGGGGTGTATGCCGCTTCCTGGAGAGGGTTGGAGGAGATCCTGCCACCATACTCCACTACGTGCGCTGAGAAATGAGTCCCTGGAGCCTTTATTGCCTGTGGCGTAATAATCTCCATTTGAGGGAAATTACCCCAAGCCGTCCTCCCCTGACTTCCTATTGCTAGTGCAACATGCCCTTTAAGACGTGAAACCAAGTCTGCCATTCTGGGCACACAGATCAGTTACTTATGGCCGCATAGTAAACCATCCCATAATTGAGTGTCCTCAAACAGCAACCACTTTTTTGCGTAAGATTCTGTGGGTTAATAATTTGATCTAGGCTGAGCAACTCGCTAATATCGCTGGAGATGTCTCATGCGGCTGAAGTAATTTGGTGGCTTCCCTGGGGCTACAGGGTCTAAGAGAGCCCCGCTCACATTCTGGCAGTTGGTGATGCCCGTCCCCTGGGCCTTTTCTCCAGTTAGTTTCTTATTTGCAAGAGGACTAGCTTGAATTTCTGTTCATGGAGGTGCCAGGGTTTCAAGATGGCAAGAGCAGGGGAGGCTTCTTGGGACCCAGATTCTGCAGTCACATACCTCCCTTCTGCTGCCTTCCGCTGATCAAAGCGAGTCACAAGACAAGCCCAGATTCAGGTGGATGGGGGGGGGGGGGGAAGGGAAGTGGACTCTACCTCTTGATGAGAGGAGCAGGAGAGTCACGTCGCGAAGGCACAGTCATCTAGGAACAGGGGGAATCGTGGCGGCCGTCTTCACAGACCGTTGACCACAATTTGCTCCCGCTTGTGATCGTCGTTCACATTTGTTCCACACGCAACTTGCACACACCACCTCCCTCAAAAGTCTCATCCCATAATGGTTTCAGGCATCAGTCCAGGATCTCCTCACCTGATCAAGTGTGAATGAACCTCCTCAGGTAGAGAATCCTAAGATTCTTTCTCAGTGCTGCCAGCGCGGAGCCTGATGTGGGGCCTGAACCCATGAACAGTGAAATCATGACCAGAGCTGAAATCAAGAGTCAGATGCCTAACAACTTGAGCCCCCCGACCTTGCGCCGCCAGCATTGTTCCTCTTAATCTAAAGACCCGTGAGCTAAAATGGAAAGTTCCCCATTCTCACCGCACCTCCACATGCAAATGGGACAGCGTAGCTTCTGTGGACCTTCCCTTTTAAAAAGAAGAAGAGCGGAGACCAAAGGCATTCTGAAATCCAGCCCGGGGCACACTGCCAGGTCTGTTCCTTCTGGGCCTGAGTTCTGATCTCAGGGGATGGCTCCCTAGTTCAGGGCTCTCCACAGTTCTGGGCTCTGTACTCGGAGATAGCTTTCCCTTTCCCTAAGAAATGACCCACATTTGCCACTGAACAGCTTTACCAGCCTGCTTCCCATCCGTATTAACTAGAGGGTCCAGAGACCTCTTTTCATTTTTGGAAAGTCTCAGTCTCTTTTAGTTCAAACTGATGGTGATTTTTGTCCATTTAACTCTCTTAAAACTGTGTTGGTTCTCTTTGACTCTTAGTGGGGTTCACTCATAACTCCAAAGCCACATTTATAATTATTTTTTATGAAAACCTCTATTGACTTTATATCTGTCTTTATATTGTCTTTGTATCTTTGTATCTGACTGAATTTGTCCCCCCCCTCCCCCACCACCCCGACAACTTACTTATGTTGAAACCTTAACCTTCAGTGGGACTGTATTTGGAGATAAGGCTTACTTATAAGGAGGTAACTAAGGAGAATTGAGGTCACAAGGGTGGGACCCTGATCCCACAGGATTAGTGTCATAAGAGGCAACAGAGAGCTTGCGACATGCTCCAAATGAAGACACAGCAAGAAGGGAGCCATCTACAAGCCAGGAAGAGAACTCGGGGGCTCCGGGGGCTCAGTCGGTAGAGCATCTAACTCTTGATTTCAGCTCAGGTCATGATCTCACGGTTCATGGGATCAAGCCCCACATTGGACTGTGCACAGACAGTGTGGAGCCTGCTTGGAATTCTCTCTCTCCCCTCCCTCTCTGCCTCTCTCCCGTTCACACGCACACACGTGCACACATGTGCTCCCTCTCTCTCAAAATGAATAAGCATTTAAAAATAAATAAATATATATCATCTAAATGAGGTATGGCTTACAAAAAACTATGCATCTCAAAGGGATAACTCTCATTTTACATAAATCATGCCTCAGAAAACAAGACTTTGCGGAAAGATAGTGACTTAAAACAATTATTTTATTTTCTCACCATTCTGCATCAGCAATTTGGACTAGAATCACATGGGCAGTTAGTTCTTTTGCCATTTTATCCACAGAATAGGAAACAAATAAAATGATTGTTGTTTTAGGAGAAGAATTTGGGGGGTAGTTTTTAATGCAGCAATAGATAATTGATATGGCACAGGAGATTGAATCAGGAGCTCTTGTATTTGTATGAGGCAATGAAATACAAGCTGGCCATAAAGGAGGCCATCCCCCTTAGGGTGATTAGCAGAAACTCTGTCCCATCTAGGGAGGTGTATGCCATATCTAAAAGATGCTTAAACCATCTGACCAGAGCATCCATTTGGGGAAATATTTAGTGCAGAGCGCAGAGAATTGTGGGTCCAGCTCAAATTGCTACCTGAAGGGAGGCTAAGCTACTTTCTCAGAATTGCCCCTACATGTCTCAGGACCTGGTCCTTGGTTGATATCTGTCTAGGTTGGCATTCTCTAAGTTCTATATGGTACCACTCGTCCATCATGCTCAATTCTTATAGATTACATCTTCAACATCCCTGAGACCAGATGGTGGGAGTCCTCCAGGGCTGACCTTCTTTTGGGTACTTCTACAGGTCGCTAGGGGCCACAGAAAATACTAGGCTCACCTCTTTTATGACTCTGGGACCATGGAAAACTCTCTGAGGCAACCCACCCCCTTTTGCTCCAGATGTGCCAGAAAGCTTCTCTGGCAATGTGCTGGGTAGAGGGGATCTCTCTGAGGTTTGCCATCTTTTGGATTCTAACTTGGAAATAAGGCACAGGTCTCCTTGTTCTCAGAAGCTGAAAACCCCACATTCATGCCAGGGTTCAGCCTGCTGAGGGGGGCAAGAGTAGAGAGCAAGAACCGCTTTCGGGGAGTCACCAGCATCTAACCCTTTTGCTCTCCTTAGAAGAGCCTCTTGTCTTCCAGCCAGGGGAATTTTTATTTTACGTGGGCAGGAAAAAATTGGCTCAAATTGATCAAATATTCTTCCAAATCTTTTTTGTCTGAAGCCTGAAGCTCAGCCTTTTAAACTCAAAAGCCAAGAATTTGTCTCTTTTGTTCTCTGGTTCTGCTGTGACAACCCTCCCTTGAGGCAAGGAATGACTCATGGTCTAGCTGCCTGGATGGGGGAGGGTCAAGGGTAACAGGAAATCACAAGGAAAAACACATTTGTTAATACATCAAAATATGATCCTGCAACACTAGGATTTCTATTCTCTTTCTTATTCTCTGTTAAGTGGAGACAAACCCATCCTTCTCCTTTCTTACAAAGCCTTCTGCATTAGATAGGGTTCTTTGGGATGTAAGTAATAGAAGTCAACTCATTCTTGCCCACCCTCTCTCTGAAAATGAGATGCAGGTGTTGGGAGAGGGGGTGGGGAGGACTGGAGGCAGAGACAGAAATGTAATCACGACTTACGAAGGCACAGAAGTCCTGAATCCCCACCAAAACCATGCCTTCTCTGATTTCTGCTCTTCTTAGCATGTTGGTTTCATTCACTCTACACTTTCTGGCCCCACTATAGGTAGGGTCTAAATTTCAGCTCCTTCTACTATGCAGAGACAGAAGTCTCTCGCTCTGCTACCTAAATTCCAGTGGAAGGGCTACCGATCAGATCATTGTGGCCAATGGTCAAGTACCTGAGGGAAGGCTAGTAGGGAAGGGCAGAATCCCATTTCACAAAAAGGCTGTTGACTACCCACCACCAACGGAGGAGAGGAAAAGTCTTGAAAAAGTGGAGGCTGACCAACAATTCCTTGGATGTGCAGTCTACCGTTTCTTGCATGGAGATGATTTCATCCTTATTAGCCTATCTGGGCAGCTTACCTGTACCTATCATGTAGCACTTACCGTAAGTCCTGTTTATTTTATAGCTATTATGGATATATAGCTATTTGATAATGGATCACCAGCAACTTGTGGGCAAGAACTGAATTTCCCCTCCCACAAGAGTGCCCTGCACATAACAGGCATTCAAAAGTATCCATTGAAGGGTCAAATGAATCAGTGAACGGGAATGAAGGAAAGTTCATTGAATCAATAAGCCCCTCGAGTCAATGGATACTATAAAGGGAGAATAACAGGGCATTTATATGGTAGGTATAATTTTGAAAAAATATCCAGATAACTTCTGTTATGTACTATAATTTTCTTTAGGCAGGGAAAGAGTTAAGCAGTTTTGCACCATGTTCATGGACTTCTGACATGATATAAAACACTACAATTTTGGCTTTTCCATTTTAGCTGACATAGTTTAAGTTGATGAATATTTTGATTTGTGCCAGTCTCAGGCAGTTTTAAATGCTATCCCTGCAGGAGTCAAGAAGTCCAGTCATAATCATAACAATATGCTTGTCAGTCAAAAGCACCGGAAGATTGTTTAGGTGCAAAGAAAGCATTTTCCCCTGAAAGGAAACAGGGCAATTGAAATCACCTACTTTTCAAGGCAGTGAAGTCAAAACTGTTACCAGCTTCATGGTGTGAAAATCCAGGTCTCGGCACCCCCTTGGTCAGACTCCAGTATGTCCTGGGGCTCTCCAGCCAAAAAACAAGTTACAGTCCAAAGTTCAGCAGAAATTAGACTAAAGAGAAAGCACAGCGATCAAGCTTGATTTCCCCATCATCATTTGCAGGTCACGATCTCAGCAGGGAATGTATAATGAGTTCCCTTCCATCCCCTCAGTCAACGCACCTTGGAATAGATTTGCAGAGCCAACGAAATCAGAGAATTCATGCAATTACTACAAGGTCTAGGCAGAAGAAAGTGATTTTTTTCCCCCCTGAACAGACTGAGCAAATAATACTTGATAGAATTGACCTAAAGGTTATACCATAGGAGCTATTTGCATTATAGCAGGCAAAATTAAAACGTTCACATAAAATTGGGTTCATTAGGAAAAGGGAAAAAGCCAGAAACCCGTGTGGGAGAAAGAAAAGAAGAAACGAACAGCCTGGAGAAACGGATTTCAAAATTGGAGGCAGCCCAGAATTATTCAGATCTTTGGGTATGTTGATGTCAGGACCTTCTCTTTTCAGTGTTAGTGTGACCTTAGCAATTGCAGCTGCTCAACAAATTTGCTCAGCAACACTGCCCCCCCCCCAGGAAAATTAAAAAACAAGTCTGGTACGCCCCCTTCTAATTTTGTTGCATTAATAGCAGCTTTTATATGGAAATGAACTGGTTAAATAAAAAGTTACTGTAATAGAAAGAACACCTTTCACCCCCAAAGAATTCCATATACCCCATGCTGATATCAAAAGACTCTCCCCATGGGAAAGAGCAATGTGGAAAGCAGAGGGAACAAAAATCTGGTGTTCAGAGTCCGCTGGGAGCTTCAGACAAATATGAAACAATGACTTCATGTAGTAGATAAATTTCTCACATTCTTCAACCAGTTTTATTGGCTACATACTCATGTATCCAGTTGTACGCACACCAAGCCAGCCCAAAGAAGAGTCTGAGTGGCTATTAAAATAATACATCCAGAGTGGAAAGCTAATCATACACTAGCTTTTCTATCCAGTAATTTACCAATGTTTCTCTTAGTTGGTCATTCTTGAAGTCACCTAAAAGCATGCTTGTCCCTTTCACTGACACGGGAATGATACCTTTGCAAAGGTAGACAGCTTTCAGTGGTCATAGAGCAGGAGGGCACATACGGTCATCGCATCCGAGTCTAACCTTCCACATTGTCCACCGTCCTAAGACGCAGCACCGACCTGGCACACCACAGTGTGGCCCAGCCCTGCCTCCGGCTCTGTCTCCCAGTTCGCGCCTAGAAGAATCTTGCTTTTCAGTGAACCATTAGCACTCATTGTCCCTACCTGGGCTGTGCACACCCACCCATGTGCCTCTGCACTTCCCTCCCTTCCTTCCATGTCTAAGCTCTGTCTTGTAGCCTTCAGACTGGGTGCCTCCGTGCGACCCTCCTGCGTGGCTCCAGCCTTTGCCGGGTTTCTCTCCTCTGGGTTCCTGTCAATTGGTACTTCGCCTGGTCTACCTTACCCTGTTGTATCTCATGATTTCGTTAGTCTCTGAAGGCCATGTAGGATACTAAAAAGTATATAAGCTTTGGACTCAGATAGACTTGGTTGGAGATTGAAGCTCTTTCCCTAACAAACCGTAGTGATTTAACCTCTCTGAAGTTTCATTTTCTCACGGGTAAACTGGAAGCAATAGTATCCAGCTGACAGAGTTCTTGGTAACATCGAATAAAGTCGTCTGCACAAAACGCTTGGTCGCTTACTCTACAAAGTATATCACAGCTCTCTCTTGTTCCCTGTTTTATCTCTGACACCTAGGAAAGTTCCCAGCACAGAGTAGGTGCTCAATTAATGCTTATCAACTGAGTTAATGAACATGTGTAGTAAACATTGACCTTCTTCTATTTTGTTTTCTCCACTAGTCTGTAATTCTTGGAGGACGGTGATTATGCGTGTCTTTTCATATACTCACTGCTGAGGAGCTTTGATGACTGTTTTCTCCTAAGTGCTTGGCCTCTCTATTAACTAGATTAACTCTCAATGGCACATAAAGATCCATTTATCATGGTAATGAGCCCATTTGTCTATGAACTTCAGTGCTACTCCCCACTAATGGAAATAATAATAATAATAATAATAATAATAATAATCATCTTAGGAAAAAACAAGGGAGCTAGAAGAAGGCATTTGACAAATATGTACATTTATTAACCTCTTCCACCTGCCCAGGATGCTGAGATATACCAGGAGACTAAAAACTAAAAGTCAAGCTACCAACAATAAAGGTATTGAAGAAGGAAAGGAGGATGTAAGGGAAAGAGAGAGGGAGGGAGGGAGGGAGGGAGGAGTAGGGGAAGAGAGAGGAAAGGAAAAAAAGAAGAAAAACGGAAGAAGGGGGAAAAAAAAAAGCCGTGAACACATTGTTGTTGCCTCAAGGCTGCATGTTTTATGTTTGTTCCCAGGCCTCTCGTGATCATTCTGGCTCAGGCTGGGAACAACCTCAGAAGAGTTCTAAAATCCCAAAAGGATAGTGGTATTTAAAGTCCAGAAATCTCATAACAGAGTCTCTTCTTCAGAGATCATGCCAAACCACCAAACACCAGCCTCTTCTATCGGAATGAGAAACTAGGTCTGAGATCCTAGAAGATCCCTTCTTGATTGTAACCCAAGGACTTCTCTGTAATTTTTATAATCAACTTGGGCTGTGATGTCATACACAGGAGAGACAGTTTGGAGTAGTTAGGACAGGCTTTCCCTTGGCATAATGGAAACCACATGCATCATTATGGATTTCTAATGCTCCATTGAGGTTGGTACACGTTGCTTTGAAGAAAAGGAAGCCATTTCCAACCACATTTCTCCTGATTTATGCACGAGCCTCAGAAGGTCCAGACAGGTTGGAAATGATTTGGTAACTGGAGAAGTGACGGGGTAAGAAAGTATACTTTGTAAAAGACTGCGAACTTGACTCTCACTTGAAATCCTTGCCTTAGGCGGTGTGTGCACTCGAGAGCTTACATCATGTTACTAGTTCACATCAGATTGAGAGTGAAAGACTACATAGCTCTGTGAATTAGGGCTGGATCGCTTTGGTAAAAAACATTCTCTAAGTTGGCCAAACATAAATCAGTCCTACAAGGCACCTGTGGTTACAAGCAAGTCTAAAGCCCTTCACCACCATTCCCCCATTCTTATTTCTCTTCTATTCATATTTTTTTCCTAACCAGAAAAGTAGAAAGCAATGAAGATTTTACAAAAACGTGTTTGCAATCAGCCCCCAAAGAGAATAGAAGAGTCCAGAATGACATGCATCCAGAGCACAGGACACAGGGTCAGCCCAGAGCAGACAGAATCTGATTGTGGGTTCTAGAGAGATTTTCAACAGTCAGCAAGGAATGAAGTCCAAGGTTTCAGCATCATGTCTAAGAGCTGGCATCTGCTGTCACCTGGCGGATGGTGTGCCACTCTCCTGCCCAGGGGTGGCGTATTTCCGTGACCACACACATGTGCCTCCCCTTTGTCCTCCTCTCACTCTTTGACCTATAAACCTTCCACTTCTAGAGAGTCTCATCGCCCATCTTTTCAGGTAGCTCTTGTTGATCTGTGGAAAATCTTTACACAGATTTTCTTATTAAACCTTGGGTTTTGCCCTCAGTACATTTCTTCATGATCGTGTTATTCTTTATTGCTACCTTATGAAAAGTTATCTTAGCAAATGCCTTTCTTCGAGTCCCATCAGAGAACATAATAACACAGAAAAAGACACAAGGGTAATTTTTCCCCTTTGCAAATCTTGTAAACTAGTCAAGTAGCCTTGAAACTTTTTGCTCACCAAATCCAGCAGTCTTGGAGAAAGATTGTGTATGCCACTGTTTCTAGTCTTTTATCTGTTGTTAAAAGTTGTTAATTGTTGGCTCTGGGGCACCTGGGTGTCTCAGTCTGACAGCTAGGCGTCTGACTTTGGCTCAGGTCATGATCTCGTAGGTTTGTGAGTTCGAGCCCCGCTTGGAGCTCTGCACTGAAGGTGTAGAGCCTGCTTGGGATTGATTCTCTGTCTCTCCTTCCCTCTCTGTCAACCCCTCCCCCACTTGTGCTGGCTCTCTCTCTCTCTCTCTCTCTCTCTCTCTCTCTCTCAAAATAAATAAGTAAAGCTAAAAAAATAAATAAATTGTTGGCTCTTACCATGTCCTCTGCCATTTGTAAACATTTTTATGAGTAAACCTTATTTTTATTGTAGGTCATTCATCACAGGTGATTCATTTTTTCACTTGGCATATGCTCTTTTAATATTCCATGTCAGCTATTTCTCTAATTAGTTACTGAGTGCTGGGATCTGATGGAAAACAATTATTCTGTTTGTAAGCATCATGTGACCAAGATACTGCTAACTGCTTCAAATTTCTTGGGTTCCCTTGGGTCTCACCACCAGTCAGAAAACAGATTATGGCTTCATCTTCAGGGACTTAATTTAGTTTGCATGACATATTTTACAAAGTTTTGCCATCTACTTTAGTAAATAAGTGAGAAGTTTCAATTTGTCAGACTCTTGAATTGAAATATTCCACAAATGTCCGTTTGTTTAAAATGATCGCATTTTAAACAAAACTTACAAGAACAAGGCATTCAAGTGCTACGTCTAGCAACACGATGGCCTTTTGTTGTCATGTCCACTCTAGTACGTATGATTAGACACATTTTAAAATGAACAACAGAGGTTCAGAAAAATTAAATAACCCAGCCAAGATCGTAGAGTTCTAGCTCAGGGACTTGGGATTTAAACTCATGTCTGTCTGATTCTAATGCCCCATTACCTCCTCGGTAGATTGTCATGTGAACCAAATAGCGTTTTATAGCTATACAGAACTTCAGAGTTCTACCAGTTAAGATTGACAAAGCAATTACTATTGCCTCTGTTTTATAGCCAAAGACGTAGAGGACCAAGAAGTTCAGTAAGTTATCAAAGACCCTATCCCCTGATTCCTAATACAGTGCTTGTTTCCAAGCACATCCTACTGTCTCCGGAGACTTCCTTCCTGTCTCCACCTTTGCCTCCTCCACCGTCCTCTGTGGTGTTTGTTCGCTCACAGAGGATGATGAGGACGGGGATCATCACATACCAGAGGAGGAAGATAATGCCCTATTACACACACAAAACCCGTGTGTTTTTTCCTATGAAAAATTATATAATTGCTCCCATTGTACGGTTCTACCTGTGGTCTCTTATTTGCCTGATTAACTGGAATATACTCTTCTGGGTAAAAGAACAAAAAGGAATAAACATTAGGTCTCAAAATGATATGCTTCAAATAGCTTAGTGCGTAGCCTGAGACCATCTAGATTTTTCAAGAGATTTAATCCACTGCAGTGATCTCCTTTCATAAATTTCATTCTTTGAACATGCCTTTCTTGAATATCTACCATATGTCAGGGGCTCATACTAGAAACACCTCAATGAAACTCAGTCGAAGTTTGATCCCTGGGTTGAATGAAAGAAGGTATAGTGACAGGTGGGGAGGGGATGTGTGAGAGGAAAGGCAGTAATGAACAGCGATGAACACTATCCATTTGTAACTTTTGTGTATACATAATAACATATGTGTGAACATATCACAGTTGAATATCTACTAGGATAAAGCAGTAGTAATAGATCTATTGACCATAAGATATTGAACCTTAAATCTCATGTCATGTGTGACAATTTTGACATTTTGTTGCTTTTATTCAGTATTTTTATTTTAAGATTAAAATAATGGTGACCCTTATAACTACTCAAAGAAAGGGTTAGGAGGAAAAGAAAATCATACAATTCCAAAATAGGAATTTCATGAGCATAGCTGGTATGGACTTTTGAGCTACTGTGGCTGGGTTGTAGGGAATATGTAGGGAAACATTTGTTTCATATCAATCTCCTTGCTGTACAGACACTTAATGCTGTGCAACCGGGTAGGCCCCTCAATTATTCCTGGACTTAGAAATTGTGGGGTGCCTGGGTGGCTCAGTTGGCTAAGCGTCCGGCTTTTGACTTCGGCTCAGGTCATGATCTCACGGTTCATGAGATGGAGCCTTGCATCAGGCTCCGTGCTGACAGCGTGGAGCCTGCTTGGGATTTCTCCCTCTCCCTCTCCCTCTCCCTCTCCCTCTCCCTTTCCCTCCCCCCCCTCAAAAATAAACATCTAAAAAAAGAAATGACATAGATAATTCAAGATTTAAGGGAAGAAGTCGTTTGTTCTGCCTTCATTCTTACTTAATATCAGCTCTCAAGTATAAGTTCATAGCTGTTGTTTTGTTTTTCCCCATAGTCACTTTTTTTTAGCTTAATAATCACTAATAATTTCTCAAACATAGTTTGAGAGTATCTGGAAGTTGCCTTTTGTTATAAGTAGAGAGCTTATAATGTGTTCTGGGAGCCCTACCCCAGAACACATTATTTTTTCAAGTGTCTAGTTCTCAATCCCATTTTCCCCAGAGCTATCATTTGAGAAGCATTTAGCTCTGAGTATGTAACATGAAAGTCTTATTTAAGAAGACTTAAATGATGTCGGTGTTCATTTCTAACAGAAAGGGAACATCTCATGGGTTGATAACTGGGCTTTGGATGCAGGAAACACATAATAAGGTCAAGCGAATCATGATACATCCCATTAGCAAATGGCCCTCACCAACTGTCATACTCTGCCCTACAGAAATATGGCAAGGGTACATAGCAAATAATTATCACAGGGTGGCTAGCTCATGGAGAATGCCGTTAGTCAGTTTTACCCAACAACTGCATTATAAAAGTTGGCTTTGGTCCAGCTTGTATTGCAGAATCTTTCACCCTTCCGTCAATCATCGCCTTTCCCAAATTTCCAAATGGTTCCAAAACTTCTAAGAGGGGCTTCACAGGTTCTTCTGAACGAGTTCTCAAACCCCCCGTGTACCACCCATCATACTCTCCCCTTCTGTATTCCTCTTTCGTGATCTTCCTATGAAGATTCGTCATCACAGCCACGAGGGCTGGGCTGTCTCCTACCCCAGTGGTCCCTTACTCCCCAGTGGTGCCCAGAGCGTCCTGCTGAATTGCTGCTCTGGAGAAGTAGAGAGCCTTCTCTTGCCCTTGTGCCCTCAGAGGCGTGTATCTGCGCCACCCTCTGCTACCCGGATCTTAAAGGGGGACTCTCTAGAACTCCCAGTTCCTCGGAGAGACCTCCTAACTTGTGTACCCCTTTCCTAAGATTCAAACAGTGGTCTGTGAGGGTGGTTGAAAAGCCTAGATTTTCCGAAGACTTCATGCCACGCCCTCGTTTTAGCTCTGGCTCCCTATTGGATCCTGAGGCCAGTGGTAACGAACTGACAAGGCTTGGCCCGGGGAAGTCAGATGGAAAGAGGAAGAAACAAGGGAGGATAGGAAAGAATAGGAAACCACACGGCACTGGCCAGTGCTTTGGGTACCCAGTCCACAGTGGTACAGAGACGCAGCGGTAGACAGGAGGCCGGCGCAGCAGGAACTTCGGCAGATGGGCTTTAAGAAAGCCATATGTGGAGGGCGCCCGTGGTTATAGGGCTCTATCCAAGTCGGGAGGTGGCGGGCTGAGACGACACTCTGGCCTCCTGGGAGGCAGCTGAGGGGGAGGCCTGGGCGTTCGCAAAGCGGCAGACTGCCCATCCCAGCGGGTGAGCCGGCAAGGCCCTGCTGTGGCAAAGCAAGGCAAGTCAGAGGTGAGGGTCTGGAAAGTGAGAGGCTCCCGGGTAGTCTTGAGAGGGGCTTAGAATGTGCCAGTCCCCCTCCAAGTCCCTCCCCCAACACCTCCATCCTGTTCTTTCCCTAGGGTCCTGCGGGCGTCCCAAGCCCCCCCCCCCCCCCCCCCCCGGAACTCCGTCATTCAGTACAAGATTCCGTTGGCTCGGAGGTTTGTGCTACAGAAACACAGTCCATTGAATTTTGACAAAAGTGCCAGGTAGGAATCAGTTATGAGGCCATTGAACATCTCTTTTTAGCAAAGCTAAAGGTGTCAAATGAATTGAGTTTTTAACTGTTTCTCAGGGACCTGTTATATACTTATTTTCAAGGTTGGAAAAAAGAGGTCTGTCTGACGTGTTACCTAATCATCAAGATGGCACAATGAAGACTGCGAATATAAATAACCTAGAAAAACGCATGTCCATCCCTAAGACACCTCAGATTCCTTTAAAGAGAAGCAAAGTGGATGGCTAAATGTAAATCAACTCAAATAAAAACCAATACACCCCGAGGGATGGGATTGTTTAGCTCGCACAGTGGAATGAAAAGTGGGTTTCGTTTGTTTGGGTCTTTTTCATTTGTTTTATTGATATGGTTTTAACTCCTCCACAGTTAGGGCTCAAGTGACTTTCTTCTATTATAAATTGCTGGCGGGCTGGGAAAGATTCAGTTTCATTCCGATGTTTGGAGAAATTGATCTTCCTGTTCCATATTCAAAGATAAAAATATCTCCCAGCTAAAGAGACTGTCAATGCCAGGGCCAGGGCCCTTTCCAGGAATTTCCTTCCGGGACTTGGCCATCCAACTTCCGAAATAACAATTGTTTTTCAGCTTTTCTGAAGTCAAAATATTTACCAACAGGGTTTGGTTTTATGACACCGCCTCTCCCTCTTTGGCCTGCTCTGATAGTTACATCAGACTAGCTGACGCTGAGCAGGGGAGAAGCCCCAAGGAAACCGCAGTCAGTGGGCAAAGAGGGAGGGAAGGAGAGAACGAGCAGGAGTGAGGAGGGAGCCCTGACTATTTGACATGCATATCGGAATTTCAAAACAGGCCATAAGGCCCAGGATCCGAGCAGAGAGGAAATGTGTATCAGATGCAACACCCACACTTTGATCTCTCTTAGAATGTAATTCCTTCTGGCAAAAACTCTTTCTCCTCCATACCCATTACAGAAACTAACTTGTCGTTGCCAATCAATAAGGATAAAACAATAACGGTAATGTTAACACCTTCCAATGGGCAAACAGCGTTGGGAACGGTGTGCTATCTGGTTTTGGCTGGGTTTCACATTTAAAATGGAATTTGGCAAAATAACTATGGGCCTCTGTCTACCTCCCCGCTCTCCCTTCCAAACACGGTGCATCTTAATAAACTGATGTCTGAGGAATTTGGCGGGGTGCTTAGTGATAGCCTCTCAAGTTAAGGTATACGTGGGGCAGAAAAGGCCTTTCTGGAGGATACATCCTGTGTCATTCCCTGATGTATTAACAATTAAACGCCCAGTAATGCTTAGAGCTGGGGTCAAGACGGGATGAGGTGGTGGGGCGGCAGAGGTTACATCATTCCAATATGTTTTTTTCTGACAAGAGTGACATCCTTCAAAAGGCAGAAAGTACAACCTAGATCCAAAATGTCAGCACCCCTCAAAAAAGAAAGCGGTTTACAACAGGAAAATATTTTCATCTGTGGACTAACCTCAAGACAATCTAATATCTGTTGGCTCTCCCTTTTGTGGAACTATCCCTGGACACAAAGAAGGATTATCCTTTAGTAAGAGCAGACGGCAAAGCATACATTATGTGTCAGGCACTCCACTAGGGGCTTCACAAATATTATTTCTTTTAGCCTTCATTATAACTGTACCTGGTTCTGTTATTATTCCCAGTTTGGGAACGAGCAAAGTATGGGTTAAGAGGACAAAAATTAAGTATCTTGTCTAGGATCATGCATCCTGTAAGAGACAACTCCAATAACAGCCATGAGAACAGACCCCACCTTTGTCTTCGTGGTGGATACTGCCAGATGACCCTTCCAGGGCCAAGGCCTCTAGTCCCTGGTCCCTCTCCAGGGGGAGTGTTGGCCACTAATGTCTCACTGTAATACTTTCTCCAGGAGTTGCCCTAGGCTAATGAGAATGGCCTTGCCAAAGGAGTGCTCCCTTCCTGGGAGGCAGCCTGCAATCAAGGACTAACAGTTAAGGGGACACAAAGGACTGGCCCCCTTGCCTCAGTTGAGAAAAACCGGGGCCAGAACTCCTCCACCGTCTGAGGCCTATGTTGTGACGCGTCACAACACAACCTCTCTCTGGCAAGTGCTATTTCCTTGACCCCCTTCACCATTGTTGTCCTCAAAAGTACCCTGCAATCAACTTTTGCTTCTCCATCTCAGAGTCTATTTTCTGGAAAGTCTGACCTATGATGCCCTTCTGGAATGCATATTAAAATGAGACAACATGGGACGCCTGGGTGGCGCAGTCGGTTAAGCGTCCGACTTCAGCCAGGTCACGATCTTGCGGTCCGTGAGTTCGAGCCCCGCGTCGGGCTCTGGGCTGATGGCTCAGAGCCTGGAGCCTGTTTCCGATTCTGTGTCTCCCTCTCTCTCTGCCTCTCCCCCGTTCATGCTCTGTCTCTCTCTGTCCCAAAAATAAATAAACGTTGAAAAAAAAATTAAAAAAAATAATAAATAAATAAAATGAGACAACAACAACAAGAAGTTTAATACCAGGACACAAGAGGAACAACAAAAAACAAACAAACAAACAAACCTGCCTCGTCATTTCAATATAGTGATTCTAGTATTCAACATAGGGATATCTAGAAGTGATCCTCTCATTCCAGGTAGAGTTTCATAAATCATAGGATTTTACTCTTTTCAGAATCAACATGAATGTTAAGGAGTCTTTCTCGCCCATCCCACCCCCTTCCAGCTGCATATCACAACTCAAAAAATAAATGAGGCTTAAGTAACAGACTTGGCCACGATCACCCAGCTATTTGGTAGATTAGGACCCCATGCTGAATCCAAGACCTCACTGTATACAACACAGCCAAGGTCGTACTTAACTTCTAATTTGAGTTTTTAAAAATGCTTTTATAGTACATATTATGTGCAAGAAAGTACTTAATTCAGAGATGCTTGGTTCTCTCATCCCGATTTTATTTATTTATTTATTTTTATTATATGAAATTTATTGTCAAATTAGTTTCCATACAACACCCAGTGCTCATCTCAAAAGATCTCATCCCAATTTTAGAGTTAATGGTCTATAACTATTATCTTAAATTAATAAAGCAACTGTTAATATCTTGAAAGCAAACATTATTTATTCTTGCTTCAACTGGATCATAATCGATTCTATTTACTTTATATTTTAACCACAAAGTGACTTTTGTGTAATTCACACAGTTTTAAGGAACGCATTTTCCCTCTCTCTCTCTCTCTCTCTCTCTCTCTGCCATCCTTTGCTAATTTGAATTTGAATTTCACTATATTACGTGATGAATTGTTTATTTTCCTTAAAAAGAACAACTTCAAGTGTGCCTTCTAGGGCTCTGAGAGTTCTTTTTTCCTTCAGTTAGCTTAGTTTTCAAATGAGGGTCTTGGAAAGAAGTTTCTGTTGCAGATTGGAAACGTTGCCCCTCCATGCTTCTGACCCACTCCCCCCTCCACACGCGCATGGGAGCACACGCACACACACAACCCGCCTCCTCCATCAAGAGTTAAAGGACCGTGGCCTTTAGTTTCATGGGATGGATTAGCATCGCTGGGCTTCGAGGAGGGAGAAAGGACTTTCCAAGCTGTTACACGCTGGACGTGTTGAGAGTGCATGGTTATGTAACACCATATTTTTTAATACAACTGACAGTCTGTCTTGAGATTTAAGTGTTTTTTGACAGTTTTTATGCACCTGTTAATTCAAAGCTCTTAACATATGCCAGTTAAAAAGAGCCAGGCACTAAAACATCTAGCTTTAGAGGCTAAATATGGCTCAGCTGCAATTGCAGGCAGGCAGGCAGGCAGGCGGCAGGCAGGCAGGAAGGCTGACGGGAACCATTCCTTCCTCCAAGATGGAAATCAGCTGTAGCCTCCTCTCTGTGACCTGCACAGACTATTTCTAGGTGGGGTGGTTGGAAACACCATTTGGATTCTCGGGGAGCAGTTATCAGAGCCGACTCAGGTCTTCAACACGATTGGTTACCCTGGATAACGTTCTGTTGTGTTTAGTTGGACACCTCATTATACATGTTCAAGTGAGCATCCTCACACCTGGAGTCTGTTTAGTATAGCCCCCCACTCGTCTTCTCCACATCACCCCTCAGTATCCATCTGCCCACGCCCAGCAAAACTGGGGACAAATGCCTGAATTTTTCTGTGGCTAACTTCATGAGTCTGAAGGGCGAAGACCATGCATTCCCCTGTAACACAAAGAGCAGTATTTCTGGTGTAAATAAAGATTCTGTCAACCTTAAACAAGGGTGGATAAGGGATAGTCACTTTACCAATAGCCACGCCCCAGTCCCTCAATGCATACAAAATAACTTTTATACTCAAAGCGCTAAAGCAGCATAGATTGGAAGAAAAATAAGCTTTTGCTTTTATTGTTCTCTGAGACTATGTGGGGCAAGGTGTGGATTTGATACATTTCAAACATCTGGTACATTCCAGGCTTGAGAACAACGTTGTGCAATAGAAATATAATGTCTGCTGCAAATGTAAATCTATACATACGGAATTTAACATTTTCTAGTAGACATGCTTTAAAAAGTAAAAAAAAAAAAACGTGAAAATAATTTTAATAAAGTAATTATTCATATCCAAAATATTATCATTTCAACATATAATCAATTAATAAATAATTCTGTTATTTTTCAAAAGTATTATTATTGCTGTTTTTAGGCATGAGGTCTTTGAAATACAGTGTATATTTTGCATTTACATCTCAGTTTGGATTAGCCACATTTCAGATTATTTTTAATTGTTTTTAACATTTATTCATTTTTGAGAGTGAGAGAGACAGAGTGTGAACAAGGGAGGGGCAGAGAGAGAGAGGGAGACACAGAATCTGAAGCAGGCTCCAGGCTCCGAGCTGTCAGCACAGAGCCCAACGTGGGGCTCGAACTCACGATTATGAGATCATGACCTGAGCCGAAGTCGGACCTCAACTGACTGAGCCACCCAGAGGTCCCTCAGATTCTTAACAGCCAGATGCAGCAAGCACAGTCCTAAAATGCTGGTCACGAAAATGTTCCAACAAATGAGGACATAACACTTGGTGACCTTGGGGAATATTTCTAAAAACTGGATAATGGCCAGGGGACCTGTAGAGAATTCAACAGCTGCTTCTCTTGTCTACTCCCTCTTAGGGCACATTTCTTTGCATACAATTGTTTAAGTGTCCCTCTCGGCTTCACAGTGACAACCATCAGATTCCAATTAAAGATTCATAGAAAAACACAACCATCAAGAAATGGAATGAGTTGCCTAGATGGCAAAGTGAATTTCATGTCATCAGAGTATTTGAGTAGAGTCTAAAAGATGATGTGCGCCGATGCATGTTGAAGTTCCGTACTGTGTTGTCCGGTAGCATGAGGCAGCATAGATAGCAGTCGAGAGCTTAGGGTTCAGAGCCAGATAGAACCGGGTTCGCATCTCATCTCACACTATTTGTGTGGTGGCAAACATCTTTACCCGTCTTGAGCTTCCACTCTCCCATTTGCAAACTATGAAAAACGACTTTGTAAACTTGTTATGTGAAATAAATGAAAACATATATCTATAGCTCTCAGCACAACATTCAAAAATAGGATTATGATTATTACAGCGTGAGAAAACTGTCTATAGATACTTGGCACAAAGGCAGATTATAGAGCAGGTTCAGCATTTGGTCATCGTGTCTTCTTTAACTTCTCCAACCATGGTGGTCTATGATGGCATAACAAGGGCATCAGTTATTAAGGAGAGATGAGTACTGGACCTTAGAATGATTTGTGACAAAATGGCTCCCCTTGAAATTGCTGTTCTGTTTTATTTTTAGGGGAGAAGAAAGAACTAACTAACTTCCATTGAGTGTTGAGGTTATTTCCTCTGTTTTGTTTGTCTGTTTTAACATACCAAGCACTTTCTGTATCTTATCTTAAAAATCCCATGAGGTCGTGTTCACTTTAGGGATGAGGTGTTGAGGATCAGAGAAGTCAGGGGTCACACAGTTAATATTGCATAGTTAATGTGTGAATCCAGACCCATCTGACTTTAAAACTCAAGCTATTTCCAAGGCATGGGAGTGGCCAGATTTGAGTTTCAATTGTTTGAAACTTTCAATCAATAGTAGAAAGTGATAGAAACAATATTTCAATTAATATTAAAATACCAACATTCTGGCTTCTTCTTTGACTGTGGTTAAAATGATTAAAATACATGTGCCTTAGCTACCACTATCTACCCCAGAAAGGGAGTTAGTGCTGTACCTGGGAATCGTTACCATTATCCACATCAGTCTGCTTGGATTTCATCTTTTTCTGTACTACTGAAAGGTTTACCCCTTGGAAGAGCTCACCTCTGATGTAAAAAATGCTAGAAATTGGGACACATAAGGTAGAATAAATATTCCAAGAGATTCCTCTCAAAGGCACAGGGAAGTTGCATATTATCATACAAATGGTCTCAGGGCAACCTGAGGTCACCTACACACTTCTCTAGAGTGACTTCTCCAGAGTGTCTATCCTGAAGTTTGGTTGGGGAGGGGGGCGGGGGGTGAGGGGAAGTAAAGTGGCAAGGGAGAAGGACAGAACAAGGCTGATTGAATGCTACTCTTTTGGACAAAATCATTTATAATAAGTCACTGGCAGTGCCTTTTGACGATGTCAGTCACAGAAGAAAAGTCCCTGGCAGGTGTTTGGAGGGTGTTTGCTTCACCAACTCTAGTCTTTGTAGCCTTGCAGAGAGGGGCCACGTAGGAATGTCCACACTGTTTCCTGACTTTCAGTACTGTCACAACCCCCCCCCCCCCGACCATGCTTTGATCATGGGACAGAGGGGAATAATCCAGTTCAAACTGCATTTGTATTTCTTATCTAAAAGGTATTCAATTAGGTTTAAACAAACTTCCATGTTTCCCTTAGGTTTTCTCATTGTAGAACGACTGTTTCTACAAATTATATATGTAATTACCCCTTCTGGTCAAAGGTGAGAGGGAAATTAGCATCACAATGGCAAGTTTTCTCTCTGGCTGTAGCCAGCTCCCACAGTTCCACGGGTGATTTGAGTGTGTTAAGCCTCCGTTTACAAGCAGGAGAGCGCAGCAGAGCCCATGAGGACAGCATTAAAAATTTCTAATCATAGACAAGCATTTCAGACATTCGTTACCACACGAGCCATCAGTGGATTAGATCTAATAAGCCAAATATGTGCAGACCACAGCCCTGGGGCTGCTTAGACTATTCAAAGTAATACAGAATCAAAATTGGCCCACGTTGCAACCTGCCTCTTTTTGAAACAAACCAGGGGTCCTCTATTTCCTCAGAAGGGGGTGTTAGGAAGTTAGTTGAAAGACAGTGAGCCCAGACATTTGGGGTTTAGTACTCTGTTTGCTCAGAGACCATAGGAAGTGATCTAGTGATTCAGCACAAGAAAACATGCCTAAAAACTATATGAAGTCAGAGGAGGTGGGCTTTTTGAGGGGAGATAGGGGTGCCCTCTGTACTATTCTGAACGAAGGAAAATAGCTCATCTTTTTCAGTAAAAAGAAATTACAAACTATTCTTCCAGAAACAAAAATGAAAAACCACACATACACATACACAAACACGAAATTCTGAGATAGATGCCAAGTACTGCTCCAAAACCATGTGAATTTTTTTCTCGTGCATTTGTCAGCCTGACTCCAAACCATTTTATTCTTTCCTCATTTCCCCTCTCTGTTCAGTCTGTTTTTAGTTAGTTGCTTCTTGGCATAGCTTCCGTTGGAGCTGAGAGGGCCTGCTCTTTCTTCTCCCCCACCCTTTCTTTTTCTTTTCTTTCCTTTTAAAACTTTTTTTTTTTTTTTTTTTTTTAGTGTTTTCAGTGTTCTTCTTTGGCGTTCTTTCTTCTGGGCTCTGCAGTGACTCTGCAAAAATTGCTAAGACCAGAGCAAACCTGAGGCGTGCCTCTGGAGCCCACCCCGTCTGCTCCCACCAGGCCTTCACGCCACATGTAAAGAGCAGACTCGAGGAGTGGCCTGGGAACATGTTCACGAATGCAATTTCGTGTTGCCTGTGATCCACTTCTCTGGGAGGGTTTGTACCTCTCCCTACACTTTCCCCTGTGAGCAGACTTGCCCAATGCCGCCATTTTGTGTGGAGAACCTCCTTCAGAGGAATCTTCCCAGCTGCTGCTAAGAGCTAGTTTTTTGAGACCCAGAGAGTAGAGGTTACTATATTCATTTGTTTACAGATTGCTTGGGGAGCTGGAGTGGATTTAGCTCGTGTGATTGTTTCCATCAATGTGCGATCAGACTGGAAAGGACATTTAACATCAAAATACGCTCCTAAGTGTGCTTCAGATCGGGCATGTTAATCAAAAATAAAATAAAAGGCCAGTCAATTCCTTTAACAAATTGAGTTAACTTGAACTTGCTTTGTGGTTTAATGTGACAGTAGAATCAGACTTTTTGTTCCTGTTAGACCCTGCCCAAGTTCATGGACATTCTGTGTCTTTGAAAGACTTACCTGTGAAAAATGAAGCCCACTCTGTTTTCAGGTAAAATTCGAAATAAGATTCTTTTTCTTTTACTCTATCAGGAGCACTTTTCAAAAAGACATAGAAACACAGAAGCATTTATCGATGATGTGCCTAGGGTTTATGAGCAAAATTTAAATATTCATTGTGTAGAGGACTTTTAAAAATAATCGTGTTAATTTCAGGAAACAAAACTAAAGGCATTAATATACACACAAGTGCAAAGACCAATGTGGGAGAAAATCACCTGAGGTGTAAGAAGAGAGATGTGAACGGGAATGATTTGGCTTGGCTAACTGCAAGGAAAGGTGGTCAGACCTTCCCCTCTTTAAGTATGTAGCCTGGGGGTTGTCATTTCAACCACTCCTGCAACTGCTCTGCTGAGTTTTTGAAATATCCCGTATCTACAGATGATAAGAACCCACAGCCAACAGGGAACAGAGCCTGTGGCCATGTCTACATGATGCCAAACACTTGGGTAAAAACTGAAACCATTAGTTCAGTGCCTTGATGATTTTCAGACACTCAGTGCTGTAGCCTTATAAAAGGAAACAATTCAGATTTTTTTAGTTTTCATTCTGATACAGTCAATGGCTACAATCAATGGCTAGATAAGTATATGTTTTCTCCACCAAAAAAAAAATAGTTTAAAAAATATATATATATTTGTGTATATATATGAACACACACACACACACACACACACAGCATAGGTAATACAAAAAAAATAAATAATAGAGACACACACACACGCACAAAAACAGTTCAGTCACGATGCCATGGTCACCTATGTGTCTCTTTTATACACGAACACATAAACACACGCAAATACATACACACTCAAGCACCAATTAAAAAAAGTCCAGTTAGGCCAGATTTCCCTCTCTGTCTTTGGTTATTTGATATGATATTATCTTAATCTTACTCGTCCGTAAGCCTGACAACTCCTACGAGAGTAAAACTTTGCAGAAGTATACGATTTCTCTTTGTAAATCTGCAAACCATTTTTCCTTCTATTACTTGAAATATTGTCACTGTGGTTTCAGTTATGTGCAGAGTATATTTTAAAAGCACTGCTCAAGCCCAGAGTGCTCTGGACTTGTCTGTTATTTTAGTGATCGTATGGTTGCTGAAAATATAAGATAATTTATGTGCAAAAAATTTCCAGCGTCAGTTTCTAAAATTTACTTAACATTTTTTCAACAGAAATGAAAACTGTATCTGAAGAGCACAATTAATAACCTTAGATTAAGGGATCTCAGATCAAGATGATGAGAATAAATGTTTCGTGTTTTAGTAGCATAAAATATTCGCCAACAAACTTACCTGAATGTATATTGATTAGGAGATGGAGAGATGAGGGCGTGCATTCAAGGTGAAGAACTACTTTACAGTCGACTTACTTAAAATGGATTTTTAATGATTTCTAAAATATTTTCTTAAAAAAATGGGAAGAAAATGTTTCAACTATTTGATAAAAGCTGCTTTCAAGAGGCACACAGTATACTACTGACATTTTCCCTGAGCCTGGATTTCTCCAGAAATTCTCCTGGCTATAAGGCATATTCATAAACACCAGACCCGTAGAGACATACTTGTCACACCCAATCTTGCTGTCTTCCTAGTTGTTCACTTTACAGAAATATTTCCTCTTCCTAGTTCCTCAATTTTTAAATGCAACTGCCTCTAGGTAATAAGCACATGAAATGATATTCATTTCCAAGATATTAAATGTCATAGCGGAGGTCATTTTAAGATTAGAAAGAATCAGTGTTTTCAAAACAATGCACTTGAATTATCTGTGCAAAGACATACATGCGTTTAAATAAGGTTGTAAATTTGCAGGATTATCTATAAAGTTATAAATTACAGTGTTTGTGAAAACTCTTGACATGGGCACTGAGAAACCATATAATTAAATACAAATTGAAAGCCTTTGAACATGTCCAGATTAGTATAAATGGCTTCACAGACACAGATTTCATGTTTTCATTTTCATGGCAATAAAGTATTTTGTTTATGTACATGCACTTTAAAACCCTACTTAGAAAGCATGGCATATATGGCATTTATGCACATGTTTACCATATATTTAAAGACGGATTTTAATGAGCCATGGCTGGAAATCCATAAAGGTTTGCATGTCAACACTGGATCCATTGTAGAAAATACTTTCCTTTCTCTATTTCATTTCTAAAAATATGAAATGTTTGGAGAGGTTGGAGGATAAGAGGGAAGAAGTGCTCTGAATAAACACATACAGATTCTGAAAGTGGGCTTTCTTTTTTTTCTTTCTTGCTTTCTCGCTTTCTTGCTTTCTCTCTCTTTCTCTCCTTTCTTTCTTCCTTCTTGTTTCTTCCTATTGAGAACAGGAATCAATCAATCCGTGCGGAGGTGAAATTACACAGAAATTGAGGAATAGGATGTGGCGTCACGGCAGTGATAATATAGAGATGCTGTTAGCTCTGTGCTCCTCAAATGCTTCTGGGCCTTTAGAACGCCCTCAGCGTATTTGCTGGGACAGATAAACTTTTGAAAGTCCCTGTTTGTCAGAATATCAAAATTTAGAGCTTTGTGATTTTTTTTGAACAAGGAAATGTCAAGTAGTTGCAAACCAAATACTATCACAGAAAATGGACACATAAAAAACAAAAATCAGAAAGGAAGAAAGAAAGGAGTTATAAAATGAGAACAATAATATGGAAATAAAGGGAGAAATAACTTTGGGGAAGGGCAAAGACGATGAAGTTAAAAACAGAATTGAAAGGCTCCGGTAAAAGAGTCCAACATAAGCGTAAAAACAGGGGAGCACAGTGAACATGCAAATATGCCCTTTGCAAACCCCAGTTATGCAGGCTTTTCTACTGCCACACAAAAGTGTGTTTTTCGGGAAAATTGGTTACAGCAGTGACCATGCCTTCTAATAGCCGCAAGTAGAAATAAGGCAGTAAGTGTGGAGGGGCCTCCGCAGAGCTGCGTTCTCTACCTTTCCAATCCCCTGCCCGTCCTGCGCCTGACCATATGGAATCCATCTCATCCAAGGACATAGACAAGAAGAGGGGTTTGAGGAAACCAGGGCTGCTGCTGGCTGTTTTAACGGCATGCCACAGGAAAGTTTTATTTCCAATTGATTGGTTACAAATCAGATAAATATCGCTTCTAATGAAAGCAGCTTTGAACTGCTGGAAATGTTATCTATAGGAGTCTGGGGTTTATCAGAAGTCAAATGTAGCTTTAATCACATCAACATGCTAATTACAGGCAAACAATAAAAGCTTTAAGAAATGATTGTGCAGGTTTTATTACTATTGACAGTCACCAAGGTATATTTATTTCGGGAGGTAATTGTCAGAAGACTTTCTCCAGAAAGACTTGTTTGTATAATTAAGCCCGTGTTATGCAAGCTTATCTGCTGATCGGCTCCTGCTAGTTATGGAGCTCCCCCAATGCCTCAGAACACAGAAGCGATTAAAACAGAAAGGCTCAGGGAGAGGGTTTTTCAGTAGTTCATTTGTAAGGGATAAAAAAAATAAAGGCCTAATGCGCTCTGAAAAAAACAGAATGTACTAGAGTGAGAAATGTGATCAGCCACTAAAAACTAAAGGAATAAAAACAATAAGGGTAATTGAAAACTTTTCATGACCAGTGATGTAAGAACAGGAAAAAATTAGAATGGAGGGTGTATATTTCCATTTGGAGTAGAAGCTGGGGGGCGGGAGGGGGGGGCAGAAATGTTCTCTTTATATACAACATATTCCATGAAATGGGGCCTTCCAACCTAAAAACTATATGGGATGAGAATGAGACAGAATAGAAAATAGTAATAAATGGCTACATAGACCCCAGCACCACTGGATTTATTATTTTACTGTGGAGTTTTTACATAATTCCCCAAAGTGCCTAATTGAAAAATAAGAGCCTGAAAGTTTGATAACATCATTTCAAATCTACACAAACACACATGCTTTTCCATCCAAATAAACAACAAAGGCACACTTACAGTTGCCGCCCTGAGCATTTTTTTTTTTTTTTAGGCTAGGACACCTGAAATGTATTTTTTTTTAAATATTTCCATCTTATTTTTAATGACAAACTGCATTGTGACTGGACTAGAGGAAAAAAATAAACCTTTCAAACTATAAACTATTTTTTGTGCCATAAAGAATCATTCAACTCTGAAAAGGAAAAACCCTAATTTAAAAAATATCATTATTATATTGAAAGGTGTTGGACTGGGTTTAATTCTTTCCATTCCCAAATATTGGCCTCCGTTCAGTTTCCATTTCATTCAAAGCAATTAAAAATGTGGCAAATCCTTGATCAATTTTCTTACCCTTAAACAGGGTCAGTTCTGAAGTTGTTGTCACATTTTAATGGGTTCAGAGTCAGTTTATGCAAGAGACAATCAAATGTTTGCTTTTAAAAGCCCTATAAAAAGTAAGAGCTTTTAACCTTTTGAATGCATTAATAAAATGCTAATGACATCATGGCCAAGACCACATTTGGAGGTTCCCCAAAACTCCAAATGACCGTTGTGAAAACAGAATTTTAATCAAATGATCTGTTATTTTAATGGCCACTTACAAAACAGAAGATTTATTGAGAAGCATAAAGTTTGTTTGAAGGCAAAGCTTTTAAGAATTACCTTCTTCTGGGTTCCCCCCCCCCCCCAGTTCCTTGCAACATAATACTACCAAATATTTGTGAATTGTGACTCAAGTCTGCAGAATTATTTCTAGCAGAAAATAAAAAAGAGGCTGGAAAGCAAAAAAGTGGTGCCAATTTGTCTGCCCAGGCTCTGATTATTGGATGCAGAATTTTTTTTTTTTTTTTTTTTCTTTCAGGGGAGAAGGATTTGGTGGGAATGTTTCTCCCTTCAGGGTGAGATATCCGATATCCATCCTGAGACCAATCATAAGGCTAAACTTTCATGCAAAACTGCACAAGGGGAAAAAATTAAGTCTTTGGGTAAAATTCTCATCTAAATTTGCAGCAGATCTCTCATTTCCGCTGGGCAATTATGGCGCTTTTTGCCATTTCTGATTGCAAGACACGTTGATTTTTTTTTTTTTAAGTTATTTCTGATAACTGGAGAACCTTAGGTCCCTAACCCCCTCCCCCAACTCTTCTTCCTCTCTTTTGAATCTCTGTTCCTCATTTCTGTCTCTCCTGTCTAGAAGTGCTATCCAGTGACCCCTGGTGCTGATTAAAGTTTCTCGGGTGACCCCTGAATGCATTTTATTACACTGGCTGGTCATAAAACCTGCCTAAACTGCTGGCTTATCCAAACTCCTGCCTCTTCTGTGGAAAGCCCCACAGTCAGCCCAACCTCAGGCAGGGAAAATCCAAACAAGCACACCAAGGAAGGGCAGAGAGAGCTTGACACAGACTTTGTCAATACCAGGGAGCCACCCAGCAGAGGGGAAGGAACAGCTTAGAAAGAAGACAGACACTCGCAAGGCCTCTGGAGGAAATCCACTCGATTCCAGTGTAGGTGGGCCACAGGGAATGGCAAAGGAAAGAGGGAAACATTAAAACCCTTTGGTGTTTTGTTCTTTTTCTAAAATGATATACAACACTGAAAAGGCTTACAAGGTGAAAGCAAGACACAAATAGCATAGGTTAGCATAAGGCATCTCTGAAAACATCATCCTCCTAAAATGAATCCCAGGAAGACATTTATTCAACTTTTGGAAAGGAACATGAATTGGCTAGAAAGCTTTTTTTTTTTATTTAAAAAAAAATTTTTTTTAACGTTTTACTTTATTTTTGAGACAAAGAGAGACAGAGTATGAACAGGGGAGGGGCAGAGAGAGAGGGAGACACAGAATCCGAAACGGGCTCCAGGCTCTGAGCTGTTAGCACAGAGCCCGACGCGGGGCTCGAACCCACGGACCGTGAGATAATGGCCCGAGCCGAAGTCAGACGCTCAACCGACTGAGCCACCCAGGCACCCCGGCTAGAAAGCTTTTAATATGTATATACCTACTCTAGGTAAAAATAGGTATTATTATATTTACATGGCTTAGGAAGAACTAACTTACACTTAGGCTCAGTTTAGCTGGCGTGTGTGTGTGTGTGTGTGTGTGTGTGTGTGTGTGTGTTTTCTGGGCTGCCTGGAGGTGAAGGAAGACAATCTGTAATATCCACAGTCCTGTGTGGTTGGCATTTCTGTGGCAGAGACAAGGCATGGCAATTACTGGTAGGAGAGGCCAGAGTTCTCTCGTGCTAAACCTGAATGTGCACGTGTGTGTGTGTGTGTGAAATCCAATTTAGCATATGGAAATAAAAAATGTTTTCAACTCCGTTCCCATTTGCAAAGTCTGAAAATAAATCGGCAAGGTTTGTTCTGATCCTCGAGCCAGAGAAGACAGTCTGGAAATGAGCTGAGAGACGTCCATCTTCAGTTTGTCGAGGAGGAAAGTGAGGTGCCTCACTGGCAACAGGATGAAGACCTGGCCCCTGGCAGTTGTCCAGCTAGCCACAGAGGAGAGCCACAGGGGAGGGCCACAGAGGAGAGCCGCAGAGGCAGGAGAAGCACACAGATTTCCCACTGGTCAGGCCCCCATTTCAGCAACACTCAAGCTGGATTAGGGTCAGAGTCTGTTCGGAGCCCTTGGTGCTCCTCACATCCAAATGACAGACTCCCAAATTGCTGAACAGTTTTTCCAGTACTGCAGTGGTCCACAGCTTTGGTCATTGTCATACTGGCCAAATCCTTAACAAGGCAAAATCAGGGGCCTGAAGTGAATCATTGATGACTATTTAATGGTATCTGGTGGTTAAAAAGCAATTGGTGACAGTTACTCCTGAAATTACTTCTTTTGCGCCTGTGTTTTTTTTTTAACCCTTAGAAAACTTGCTGCATTCTTCTCCCTCTTGCTAAAATAAAATAATACAAAACAACCATGAGTTCAACTCCACTATGGATCACAAGTGGCCCCTTTTCCCTGTGTATTCTTTTAACGTAAGCCACTAAGCAAGTCAAGCATTCCCTCCAAAACTGTCAGTGGAAGCTGGTGACTTTGTCGATTATCTTTAACAAACTGGTGAGTTATGCGCCGTTTATTTCAGCCTTGACCTGATCTAATTCATTCAGAGATTCTTCATAACGGACGATAAATCTGGTAACCAATGACAGCATTTTTTTTCATACGCAGCCTGCATTGCACAGGGAGCAGGACTTTGATGTGCTGCTGTCCCTGCTGTTGACTGTGCATCCACGGCACATGGTGATTTACAGATGTCAACACTTTACTTCTTACTATAACCATATGAAGTACATTTAGCTATTTCTGGTTTGTAGATGAGGAAACTAGGGCTTAGAGAAGTTAGGTAATGGCCCAAGTTCCCAAGCTAGTAAGTGACAGAGTCAGGAATGCCTCTCGGTTCCAATTCAGTCCTTAACCAGCATCTCTTAACTTTGCCAAGTCCCAAACATAATACCTAGAAAGAAGAGATCTCAAGTACAGCTGGTTGCTTATCCTATCGGTTGAGCATCCGACTTCGGCTCAGGTCATGATCTCGCAGTTCGTGAGTTCAAAGCCTCACATCGGGCTCTCTGCTGTCAGTGCAGAGCCCGCCTCAGAGGTGGGGACAGAGGTGTCCCCCTCTCTCTGCTCCTTCCCTGCTTGTGCTCTCTTAAAATAAATAAAACATTAAAAAAAAAAAAAGACTTCCTGGGTAAACTAGCTTATTCTCCAGTTGATAAATCTATTTCTTACCCTCCTTTTCTTGGTGGAATATAAATTTCTTTTAAATTCTATATATTTTAGTTGATTACATGCAGTATGTCTTCTTAAAGCAAATGATATGCTTTTCTTTAAACAGTGGAGAGTTTAGTAGTTTAAAAAAAGAAAAAGTTTGTTCCATGCCTTTAGACAGAGGCTTTAAGATAGGAAAGTAGGTTCCAGAAGTGCCAAGTACTAGATAGGTTTTGGGGTTGAAGCTGAAGCAGGGAAACAAAGGGTAGGTAAGTCAAAAGCAGTTGTCAGCCTTCTAATTTTTGTTATTTCTGATTAAAACTTTGCTATCATTCTTATCTTTTTTCTCTTTTTGTGACATGTTTTCTTTGACTACTTGCAAGAATTTTCTCTTTATTGATTTTAAGAAATTTTATTCTGATGTTCTTTGGTGTCATGATCCTCATACTTTTGTTCTTGTTTCGGATTCTTTCCATTCCTGGATCTATGGATTTATAGTTTTTATCATATTTGAAATTGTTTTGACCATTATTTCAGCATTATTCAAAATATTTTTTCCATCTCTCCTCTCCTCTCCTTTGGGTACTAGGATCATGTGTATATTAGGTTGCTTAAAGTTACACCACAACTTACTAAAGCTTTGTTCTTTTCTCAGTATGCTTTTTTCCTCTCTGTTATTAATTGTGGATAGTTTCTATTTCTATGTCTTCAAATTCACTAATCTTTTCCTAGGCAATGTCTAATCTGCACTTAATCCTGCCCAATGTCTTTTTCATTTTTGACATTGTAGTTTTTATTTTCATAAGTTCAGTTTGGTTCTCTTTTATATCTCCCATGTCTCTACTTAAAATATTCAAACTTTCCCTTAACTACTTGAACATACATAATGCAGTTATAATTGTTTCAGTGCCCTTGCCTATTAATTCTATCACGTCTCATTTATGATTTGTTTTTTTTTAATGTTTTCCATATTATCAATCAAAGTAGTTGCATGCTTGATAACTTTTTTAAGGTTTATTTTTATTTTTATTTTGAGAGAGAGAAAGAGAGCATGAGTGAGGGAGGGGCAGAGAGCAAGGGAGAGAGGGAGAATCCCACGCAGGCTCCACATGGTCAGTGCAGAGAGCCCAATGTGAGATCATGACATGAGCTGAAATCAACAGTTGGATACTTAACTGACTGAGACACCCAGGTGCCCCTGCATGCTTGATAATTTTTGATTGGATGACAGACATTGTGTATTTTACATTGGTGGCTAAGGAGGTTTTTGTTTGTTTCATTTGATTGTTTTTATTTCTATAAATACTCTTTTTTTAATGTTCATATTTTGAGAGAGAGAGAGAGAGAGAGAGAGAGAGCATGAACAGGGGAGGAGTAGAGAGAGCAGGAGAGAGAGAATTCCAAGCAGGCTTCCTGCTGTCAGCACAGAGCCTGATGGCAGGGTTCAATCCCAGGAACCTTGAGATATGACCTGAGCTGAAATCAAGAGTTGGATGCTTAACCAACTGAGCCACCCAGGCACCCCATTTCTATAAATATTCTTCAGCTTTATTCTGGGACATTGTTAAATTATTTGGAAATGGTTTGATCTTTTGGATCTTGCTTTTAAGTTTTGTTTGACTAGAACATGACAACATTGATTCAGGGACGGATTTTTCCATACCTTGAGACAAAATCCTTCTGAATACTCTAATCAAAGCTCCATGCATTATGAGGCTTTCCTTTCTGACTGGTAGGATTGTTATCTCTGATCTCTTCAGGTGATTTTTCCCCAGTCTTGGGTATTCCATCAAAGGCATGTGCTCATCAGTATTTAGCTACATACTTGAGAAGAATCCTTTGCAGATGTCTAGAATTTTCTTCGTGGAGCTCTCTCTTCTCCGGCAAAATCTAGCCATATTGTACTCCCCAGTTCCCCAGCTCTGCTTCCTCAAATTCCTCCACTGCCACTATCCACCTGAATTTCCCTATCTGTGCCCTGGTTGGAAACTTTCTCTGGGCTGTAAGCTGGATACTTGTAGAGCTCCCCTTGTCTCCCATCTTTCAAGAATGATTTTCCTTTGGGGCGCCTGGGTGGCTCAGTTGTTTAAGCGGCTGACTTCAGCTCCCATCATGATCTCGTGGTCTGTGGGTTCAAGCCCTGCATCGGACTCTGTGCTGACAGCTCAGAGCCTGGAGCCTGCTTTGGATTCTGTCTCCCTCTCTCTCTGTCCCTCCCCCGCTTGCACTCTGTCTGTCTCTGTCTCTCAAAAATGAATAAATGTTAAAAAAACTTCTTTTAAATAAAAAAAAAGAATGATTTTCCTTCATTTCCTCATCCCTGATGTCTTGAAAAGTAATTTTTCACATATTTTCTTTGGTTACTTAGTTATTTTATGTGGGATGATCTATTTTGATGGGAAATAGAAATCTCCATATCCATGGGCTAAAGCTACGGGTTTCTTTGGCAGTGTTGTTCCTTAAAATCTTGATAAGCTTAACATTTAAATGGAGTAGGTTTCTCATCCACTCACACGGTGCTATGTGCCAATAACCATACTCTAAATTTTTTTAGGCATAGTTTTCAGATCTGCTTTAGGTCTTTGCTTTCTTATCTCTACACTTGTCTTTTTCAGCTTAACAGTAGCCAAGTGGAGGCTTTCAGGCTTGAAGGTGAGAAATCAGAATGTGATCACTTTTGCCAACAGAGAGGTTTTATGGAACATTTACCCTTACACTTTTTGTCATTACTATCTCATACTCTTTGAGGTTGATAAGAAAAAATCAGTTTTTCCAACCCTGTATGATCTAAAATTTCTCTTCTGTCTGTAATTCTTTTCATTTCTACTCACAAATTGGCCCGTTTTTTTTCTGAGTTCGTCACTTATAATATTTTGACAAAAGCAATTAGCAATAGCCAATATTCATTTCTAATTGTTATGTTTTCTAATCTCTTCTGCTGTGCATGTGGTCTGGCCTAATGCCCAAGTTATCACAAGTGATGGTTTTACGTTTTCTTTTCTTTCTTTTTTTCCCCTTTTCTTCCTTTCTATCTTTGCCACTGATAACATCCATTTTTCTTTCTTTCCCCTGATGTCAGTTTCCTCACTGCCTGCTTCACACTAATGCAAGGCATATATTTTAGATTTTTTTAAATTTCAGCAATCCCTCGTTTCTCAAAATATTAATCTCTGGATTAGGATAATTAATATAGCTGCCATAAGGGGAAAATGTCAAAATCTGAACGGCTTAGCGAAATGAGTTTAATTTTCTCATACAAAGTTTAATGTGGATTGGCAGTCTTCCTCAAACTTGTAGCTACGCCATCTGGAACATGTGGCCTCCAAGTTTTCCAAGGGAAGGGAAGAGAGAGATGCGGGAGGCACATCATTTAACTGCCTCATTTTTACTCACAATCCATTGGCCAGGACTTGTCACGTGGCCCCCAACCTAACTGCAAAGGTGGTTGGGCAATGTTGGGAGGCACAAGGAAGAAATTGGGAGAAACAGAAAAAAACACAATTATTAACTAACTCTGCCATACCGCGCTAATAACCTAGCACCTTATCATTCACGTGTCCTCTGGTCACATCCTTCTATGTATAAGTGTACATATTCATAGATACCCATACATATAGCATCTTGTCATTGTTTTATAAAAACAGAATCATTTATACTTTTCTTTATCTTTCCTTGTATTCAAAAACACCTACTCAATCTCTCCAAATTAACTTCTAGACCTCTAATTCATTCTTTTTAATGACTCCTTCCATTATATTCCATGGTGTAGTTAAACCATAATTTACTGTTTGTACGCTCAGGTATATTTCCTTTACTATTTTATTTTTGTTTGTATCAACTGTGCTTCAGTAGATATCCAATCACATAAAATCCATTTTTAAAAGTTGATGGTTTTTTTTCCCTCTGTGGGAGAGAGTTCCAGGAATGGGATTTACTGGGTTAAAGTGTACATGTCTTGTTAATTTTAACATTTTGCCAGAGTGAGGTCCATAAAGGCTGAAACTATTCACATTTTTACCAGCAATATAGGAGAACCTATGTCTCCATGAACCTGATATCAGTAAATGTTTCAACACTTTTTAATTCTGTCAGTTTAGTGAGGAATAAAGAGAATTAGAGAAATATAAATTAATGTAAGAGTATCTTCATATGTTGGTAGGCCATTTGGTTGACTATTCAAATCCTTTGCTATTAGGACTCTTATCTCATTTTTGTCAATAAGTAAGAGATTTTGGGGGCATCTGAATGGCTTAGTTTAACTCTTGATTTCGGGTCAGGTCATGATCACAGGGTCATGGGATTGAGCCCCAGGTCCGGCTCTGCGCTGAGCATGAAGCCTGCTTGGCATTCTCTCTCTTTCTCCTCTGGCCCTATCCCCCACCCACACTCTCTCTCTGAGATAAAAAAAATAATAAGTAAGAGCCTTTTAATTATCATAGTTGGTAAACTTCTGGTGATCTTCTGAATTGCAAGTATTTTTCCGAAATAAGTTCTATGAATGTTTTGGGATATATTATGTGTAAATATTTAATATTTTAATATATAATAGATGATAGATAATATTTTGTCATTCAAAAAATTTAATTTTTGTATCATCAAAATAATTTTTATGCTGCTGAGTCTCTCCTGTCCCTGGGTTATACTGTTGTATACTAAATTTTCCTGCTCTATTTTATTATTTTTATATACTTAAAGGTTTTAATCCATATGGAATTAATATTTGTATAAAGTTCAGTTTCATTTTTTTCAGATGGGTAACTCTTTGTGCCAGCACTATTTATGAAATACTCCATTATTTTCCCTCTTTTCATATATCAAATCATGTGTTTTCCAGGATCCTCTATTCTGTTCTGCTGGTTTCTTTGTTTCTTCCTATGCCTATAACCATATTAATTCAATGTCAACTGTTTTAACAGTATGTTCTGATTGTTAGGCAAGTCTCTATTCACTATTCATCTTTGTCAAAACTTGTTTGGCTATTCATTGAAATGTTTTCTTCATTGTAAACTTACAAGTTTTTCTGTCCGCTTCCCCTAAACTTCTGTAATGTTAAAACTGATATTACATCAAATTTAAGCAATAATTTTTGGCAAGTTGACATTCTTATTATATTTTAATCAAAGAATATGGAAAGATTTCATTTGTGAAAATATATCTTTCAATTGATTCTATGTTTTTTTCATGTATGTTCTATTTCTTTAAAAACATATCTACACCTATTAATAGTTTCTTCTAACTGATTTACTTGCTAGTGGTTACCTCTACAATAATGTTCCATAATAACAGGGTTTGTACCCACACCTATCTTGTTCTTGATTTTATTGAAATGTCTTTAGTGTTTTGTCACTTAGGATAACCTTAGCTGCTGGTAAAGTTTTTCAAAATTGGGAAATACTGCCAAAGTGATGAAATGACTTTTTAACATCTAATAATATAAATAAATTAATATAATTTTACCTTCAGATTTCTTATTATGGATTATCTTGATAATTATTGAAATATCCCTTCATCCTTGCAATGAACTGTCCCTGTAAAAATAACTGTTTGTTCTTTTCATATAGCATATATATGTTTGCTTATATTTTGAATGGGTTTTTTTTTTGCATCATTATCTATAGGTGAGATTGGTCTTTACTATTACTCTTTTGTATTTCTAATTATTAGATTTTAATATGAAAGCCATGTATAGGCTTTGAAAAATAATTTGGAGAATGGAATAGTAAAACCAACATTGGAATTATCTATTTTTAAATGGTTAGCTAAAATAGTTATTATTTTTAGCTGTTCCTGGTACTGTTTTAATGGTAAATCTTTAATCATTTGATCATCTCTTCTGTGGTAATTGATTGCAGTTTTCCTGGATCATGTTCAGTAATTTTACTTTGCTAAGGAATTATTCTTTTTGACATCTCCAAATTTATTGTTAAAAGTTGTATGAAATACTCATAATTCTTTTTATCTTTTATGAATATATGATATGTCTTTTTAAATTCCTGATCATTATTTATTTATACTTTATCTCTTAAAGTTTTAGCGGTTTTGTGAGAAAATTTTAATCATATTACTACTATTTTTCTTTTTAAAATATCTACTGGGTTTATGTCTTCTCTCATCAGTCTTTTTAATTTGCAGATTAGACCTCTATTTGAACTTGAGGGAAATCTTCTATTTTTTTTTTTTTTTTATTGCTTCTCCTCTTTTTGTGCCTCCTTCTTCCAGAACTTCTATCATTCACACGTAGGGCTCCTGCTGTATCCTTCAATTTCCTGTGTGTGTGTGTCTGTGTGTGTGTGTGCGTGCGCGCGCGCGCCCGTTTTCCATATTTTTGAGATACGATTTTGTGCTTTGAGCTATTACCTTTACCTGATATTCCAGGCCACTAATTTGAGTCTCAGTGGTAACCAACCATTCCATCATTCTTTTACTGACTTGCCTAGTTCAGAAATTAGGATTTTACATACAGGAAGTATTCGAGCGCTGCCAGAATCTTTACGAATTGTCATCTGTCCTTCAACACCTGTGTGAAATGTACACTGTATTATGACCTACCGTGTTCTTGCGAACCATTGGACTCTCCTCAACTGATTATTTTTCACGATGAACTCATTGTCTGGTTATTGGAATACAAGTGACTACAGCTCTTGAACTGTAGAAGCAGCCTTCACAAACAAGAGGCTGACTGCTCTGGAGAGACTGTGAAAACCATCCTGCCTCTAGATATCCTCCTCTCTTCCAGTCCTAGGGATAATGAGAGTTTAAACAATCTGCTTTGCTCCTCCTTGGCTCTTTTTTTTTTTTTTTTTTTTTTTTTTTTTTAATGAGAGAGAGAGAGAGAGAGAGAGAGAGAGAGAGAGAGAATCTGAAGCAGCAGGCTTCACAATGAGCATGGAGCCTGATGCAGGACTTCATCTCACAACCCTGCGATCATGACCTTAACCGAAATCAAGAGTCAGATGCACAATCGACTGAGCCACCCAGGAGCCCCTCTCCTTGGCTCTTACAGGCCAGAAGACCAGACACCTTCAAAGGAATAATAACACACTTCTTCCAAGGATCCATGCAGGCTTAGAACTAGGTGCTTTCCAGGATCCATAGTTTTTCAGTCTTTACCTCGGGGATCTCCAGGTTCTCCCAGACACAGAAAAAAAAGCCCTGTGTGAGATTTCTCCTCTGGGTGTCCCCTGGAGCTTGGGTTTATTATCACATGAGAGTATATCCGTCAGCTTTAGGGGTCTGGAGGCTGAAAGCAGAATACACTGATGCCAAACTAAAAGGGAAAACAGAACACATTCAGGTTGCTACCTTCCTAGAAACTTTCCACTCTTTTCTGTAGAAATCATTGAAATTCGGAGAACAAAGTAACAGATAGGGACTGTGAAAAATGGGGCACACCATCCAGTTATTGCCAAGTGACAAGGAAGGCCCTGTTGTGACATCTTCTCGTTTTTCTTTGTAAAAAAAATTTTTTTTAATTCTTATTTATTTTTGAAAGAGAGAGAGAGAGTGCAACTGGGGATGGGAGAGAGGCAGAGAGAAGGGGAGACACAGAATCTGAAGCAGGCAGGCTCCAGGCTCTGAGCTGTCAGCACAGAGCCCAATGCGGGGCTCAAACTCTCGAACCATGAGATCATGACCTGAGCCGAAGTCGGACGCTTGACTGACTGAGCCACCCAGGTGCCCCAACATCTTCTCATTTGTAAAAGAGAAATCATAAATCCAGAATTTTGTGTATTATCTTCCCATTTCAAAATATTGATGACTTCTGTGTGTGTGTGTGTGTGTGTGTGTGTGTGTTTTGTAAATACTTTGTGAAACAAGCCAAATATGTCTTTAGGTTCAATTTAGCCTGCGGGCTCCCAGGTTAGGATTTCTGGAGCAGATGATAGATCTCTGGATGCTAGATGGCCATATCTAACTCTGCAGTTCTGCATCACGAAGGATAACTATCATGCCTTCTTTTTAGGCAAGCTTCTTGCAGGCAGAGCCATATCCTCTGCTTTGTATTCCAAGGTTCCAAGTATAGCAGAAGGTAGGCACAGAACACTGAATGTATATTTATGGAACGAAGAAGGACAGTTGTTGGTTCCACCATCAGGAACTAATGGACCATTGGTCTGGCTTTTGTGAATATAAACAGTCCTGCAGTAAAGAAGCAGCTAATGTGGCAATCGAAAATGAAAGAGGGATGAGGCCTGTGTTGTGGAAAACAAACTCCCTGAAATTGCTTTTAGTGGAGGTGAGTGGAACGTATACTTGGGAGTTGTGCAGAACACCGAATGTTTGCAAAATCTCAGCTGTCCAACTTTTCTGTAGCAAAGAGCTAGCTGAGCAGTGAATACTGATTAAGGAGAAGGACAGGAAGTTTTGTCCCAGCCATGTGGATCTGAAGATTTTAGAGTCTAACAACCACCTAAATGCAAACTCTTGTCCAGTAAGGTAGGGTCTGAGGATGAACTCAGAACTGTAGTTTTGGTTTGTTTTTTCTTTTTCCTATTTGCCACGCTTCTCTCAAGAGACTTCTGTAGGGAAAGAAAAACAATGGAATCATTGTCAGGAATCTATTATAATGCTGCAAAATTGATTGTCTGAGATGAGGGCTCAAACATGATTTCAAAATTTGAGGGAGAAAGGCCAAAACTCCAGGGTTTGAATTGCAAACCTACTTAACCCCTGATTGGGCTCTGATGGTCTATTCACCATAGTTCTGCCTGTATTAACCTGAGCCCTAGTCCTAATTACAACCTGCCTTTGGTGTTCCTAGACAACATCAAGATGTATGGGATTAATAGAGAGTACCAGGCGCACTGAGTAACATTTGTGACAAAACACCATTTTCCCCCAAGAGCGTGGAGAGAGGTCAAAATATTAATGTCTAGACTTTCGAGGCTGCTGATATTATTCTGAAAAAAGAAGTGTCATTCTGTTGAGTTAGTAGACTTGTCCTGGGCTTACCATTGAACGCATCTCATTTTACTCTCTAATTTTAAACTTCTTTGTTAATTTTCTCTCTCCGAGAGTTTGAAACATGAGTTTCAAAACAGACTTATTAACCTCAGAGACTATTGGATCCACTTATCCATGAGAAGGAATATGGAGTGTATAATAACACTACACACTTATAATCTACCTACTTTCAAAGAAAGGATTTGAGGCATGCTATTCAGAATAAATGAAAGAGATTCAATCAGCCCTTTCTGTCTGGGAATTTGAGAATCTGAGTGTACTCAAAGAATGCCCAACATGGCAGTTTTCTCCAGGACTGTCACATTGCCCTACTTCCAAAGTCTATGACACCCAAGGAGTTCACAGCTGTGCTGTCATCACAGTTTCAGATTTGATACTGGTGATATCGTAAGCACGGAAAATAATTTTTTAGAAATGTCATAGGTGAGTGTTTACGTTACGCAAATTGTCCCTAAAAACTGAGCCCCATGGAGTTTGATAGAGTCTACCAACACTGAAGGGATACACAGGAAGGGAATTTACTTTATTAAAGAATCTGCCGAAAAAAAAAAAAAAAAAAGAATCTGCCGTGTCAAATTATGTTAGCCCCGATCTCATTTAACTTCCTAAGAACCCCATTAACTAAGTGCATTATTATCTTTATTCTATACATGAGCAACTGGCGGTTTGAAGAGGTTAAATACCTTCCCCAAATTCGCACAGCTGGTAAGTGACAAAACGAGGAAGCCGACCTAAGTCTACCTGATTCCGAAGCATGTGCTCTTTCCATTACAATTGGAATGTCTGGAATTCAGACTGAACTCTGTTCGGGCCTGAATTAAAGACCTACCCTGTGGCACCTCTCAGGAATCGAATGAAATAGAAGCTAATGCAAAGAGCTGATTCACCTCCTAACAAAGCATAACACAGCACAGTAGCAAGGGATAGGGTCTCACTCCTGGCCATAAAAATTAAGGCAGGAACGCAAATTCTCTCAGCCATCCCTATCATAGATGCCATGAGTTCTAAAAGTCCACTGCGAGGGTCCCATCCTTATGCCCTTTTTAAAAAAAAAAGAAGAGAAACCACAATTATTTCTCTGAAGAACAGGAAAGGCTTATACAGGAAATAAATTCACACTCAGGCATTTGGTGCATTCTCAGGTGTAAATATGTCATCTTATGAGAGGAGAAGAGAAGGTGGTCGAACACATTGTGGTGTATGGAAGGCGGTGGGGCAGAAAAGAAGGATGGAAATCTGGAAATGAGAGAATGTCGTTTTAGCTCCTGCTTAGGTCAAATCTTAGACTCAGTACTTGGGGGAAAGAGGGCGAAAATAAGATTCTGGTGTATTTTTCTGTGGGTAATCTAAAAACTTGCAACGAGTCTGAAATTTATAGCCATGTCCTCAATTTGAAGGAAGCCTGCCTGAAGATAATCATAATTCTTTTCTTCTATTCTAGTATTCACTGATGATTTGTATCGTTTTAAAAGTCAAGCACTAGCATCAGGTTTTTTCCTGAATTATTTGCCTTTACAACTTTTATAATCCTTTACACGAAAGGTACACTGTGAAAACCTAGGAGGCGATTTCTTCCCCGCAGCCTTGTGAATTTGACCTTTGAACTATCATTCAGTTTGAAGCCCAAATTACGGATTTGGCCAAGACAGGTACTACACGGCAAATTAGGTAAAACCACAGGGGAAAAGAACCCGGTGAGTCGTTCTGTCTCACTGACTTTCCTACTCAACTGAACTTTGGGTGTAACGGAACTAAAAATAGACGGTACCACGGACCATAAGGGTTAAAAACCAAGAGGCAAATTCTGAGCGCTGCCCATAGTTGGCAAAACGCAAAGTTCCAGTTTGCAACAACTTTTTTCAAGGCTTCTAAAGAATTACTCTGCGCTTCAGGAAGCACTGCGGAGCCCTGTCACCACGAGACAAGCCTATGGGGCTGGCAGCCATCTTGTGCAGTGAAAGACGAAGTGCCTGGCCCTGGGCCAAGGAAAGCCAAAGTGATCAATATTACATTCTGAAAGCACCAATGGGCCCTTTGTCCCAGGACTAACGCTTCTGGGAGATGTGCCAGAAGATTCACGTGTGCACATATGTGCACACACAGTAACATGATGATTCAGGAAATCCAGTCATATGGGAAGATCAAAAGCACAGCAGGATATTCCTGTGACTCTGGCATCGGTCAGCAATAGTTCAATGTCCACATCCAAATATGAAGGCAGCTTGAAGAGTCTACAGATGGAAGATAAACAGAAACTTGAAAAAAATGCACCAAGGCAGCTTATTTTTCTCCCGTTGTCCTTCCACCCACCACGAGCAACCCCGGTGCATTGTCAATCACTCCCTCGCGCCACTTTGAAGCATGACTGCGTCCCCGAATCCTACAGAGTGTATGCCAGCCTGGCCTGATCTCACCTCTTTAAGCCTTCTGCCCTCCAGCGCGCTCACAAGTGTTTGGAACATATATTGGGGGTGGAAGGGAATCTGATCCCAGACCCAAGTCCAGACGGCTACTAGAACATGTCATGTGTCTGGCACTAAACAGGATCACATTGCCAATTTAAAACCAACCAAATGACCTCAGTTTGCTTGGGAAAGAAAAAAGACCGTGTGGCTGATGAGCGAACAATGAAAAAATATCTGACACACACAAAGATCATTAATCTGAAAATCAAGGCCACATTTGGGGTTGAAAAATTCGTATTTAATGGATGGCGTTATCAGAAGGGCCTAATGAGACACCCTTGCTACTGTTGTCCTTACGAATAACTTTTAAGGACACATTGAGCCAGGGAGGAAATAGATACTCAATTAAGAACTTTTTCATACATTTAGTATCTGCGTCTCTCATCATGTTCACAATTTTTACAGTCTTTGTTATGAATAGCTTCTCATCACATTTCTGTGAGGGAGAAATCATAATTACAACCTTATGTTATGGGAGAGCAGAAAGAAGTGACTTGGCAAAGGTCATGTGGCAATGCAATGTCCTAGACAGGAAGGGAACCGAAAGATCTGGAAACCATTGTGAATTGTACATTCCAGTGTGCCTGGCAGAAAGCAACGCTCAGGTTGCCCCAGCCAAAGCTTTGAGCTTACTGAGAAACATGAGTGCTTGATGCGGATGTGATGTCACTAAGCAAAAGAAATCAGACTTTAGTAGTAATAACTTGAGCAAAATCTCATTGGAAACAATTTCCAAAATTACTGGTACCATTGTGAGCTTTAGAAAGAAGACAGGGAAAGGATGAACTGCCCTTTAATACTGGGGGCATTTGATTTGGTATTTAAATTGCTACAAAATCTACCCTTACCTAACAACCACCCTTTGCCAAATCGTTACACTAAGTTTTGTGAAGGTGGTATCTCTTTCCTGAGACTCGCCAAGGGGCTGCTTCCCTGTGTTCTAGTGTCATCCACATGGCCTTTGGATAAACTAAAGCTTCAATCCTGAAATGCCACTTAGCAGTAGGAACTAGGTGTTTAAATAGTTTTAGAAATGAAATATGAAGTTCGTAATTTCTGAACAGTGAATGAGCCTTTTCTTCAAATCTTGCTCAAACTGATAGCGTTCTTTTCCCGGCAGAGACTTAAATAAAAAAAAAATTTTTTTTAAACAAGCAAAACAAAATCCCAGAAAACAACAACAAAAAGAAACACACACACATTCCCAAATTTCCCCTGTAACGTAGAAGAACGTAAGATTGAAAACTGAAGTGAGAGAAACATAAGGAGCCTTACAGTCAATATCATTTGGGAAGTAGCTAGAAATCCCTGTTGTCAGGTGCGTAAATCTCCTTAGAAATAAAGTTGATTTAAAAAAAGTGCACTTTTAGGGTGCCTGGGTGGCTCAGTCTACTAAGCATCCGACTCTTGATTTCAGCTCAGATCATGATCTCGCAGTCATGAGATCGAGCCCTGTGTCTGGGTCAGCGCTGAGTGTGGAGCCTGCTTGAGTCTCTCCCTTCCTCTGCCCCTCCCCTGCTCGCTCGCTGTCTCTCTCTCTCAAACAAAACAAAACAAAACAAGACAAAAAAAAAAACAACAAAGCCCCAACAAAACAAAACAACACTGCACTTTCTGTGTGAACTCAATGTGTAAAGTGGAAAAACAAAAGTTTTCTGTAATTAATATTAAAATTCTGATGTATGGAAGTAAACACTTAAATTCTAAGGTACAGGACAAAAATTTCATTGGATAAAGAAAAAGTCTGCTAAAGGAAAATGTGACTCAAATTGGACAATGAACTCATCTTCCTCGACCAGATCTGAACAAGTGGCTTTCCCCAGGTGTTCTGTGCAGAGGAGTTAAATGTCAATATCCCATATAGCTTGTGTTTCTAATATTTTTAAAAAGCTGACTATTAAATATTGCAAACAGTATACTATCTCCAGCTACAGTTTACAGATCTTAGCATCTTGCCAGTTTGCTTTAGATGTAATTGTTTATAAAGAAGAGGACGGAGCAGATACACTTGAACCCCACAATGGAATACCGCCCTCCACACGGCACCCTGCAATTCAATTTCTTCTTGTCCCTCCTCAGCAATGACCTGATACTGGTGTGTATTCTTATTGCTGTTTTCATGCTCTACTTGTATGCATCAAACAATATTATATAGTATCGTGTGTACATTTTTAACTTTGCCCAAATGGCATAATGTTTACATTCTTTTCTACTTTTTTTTTTTTTTTACCTCTCCATAATGTTTTTAACATTTATCCAAGTTGGTATACGTATCTAGTTTAATCATTGTGATCATTAACACTGGGCTGCTTGGGGCGCCTGGGTGGCTCAGTTGGTTGGGCGGCCGACTTCAGCTCAGGTCATGATCTCACGGTCAGTGAGTTCAAGCCCCGCGTCGGGCTCTGTGCTGATGGCTCGGAGCCTGGAGCCTGTTTCAGATTCTGTGTCTCCCTCTCTCTGACCCTCCCCCGTTCATGCTCTGTCTCTCTCTGTCTCAAAAATAAAAAATGTTAAAAAAAAAAAAAAAAAAAAAAAAAACACTGGGCTGCTTATGTGTGGGTAGGGGTGGGGGCAGGGAGATACCATCTAAGGATAGTTCCCTATTATCATTTTTCATTTGTATTGTACATTTTATTTTTCTATTTTAGTTTGTGTTTCCTTGATCATAATGATGCTGATTTTCTTCCCCTGGGTTGTTTGACTTTTTGAAATTAGTTTGCAGGCGTTCTTAATAGATTCTAGATATCAATTCTTTGACAGTTATGTGCCTTGCAAATAACTTCCCTGTAGTATGCCTCTTCCTGTACATAATGTTTACATATTGATATGCCCCACCTCTCTTCTTTAAGACAGCCCAATCCACCAAGAAGAAATGCAACAATTTCACTTTGCTTTTCTGTCAACTCTATTCTTGTCAATTCCAGTTACAACTTGCGTTTGACCCTTGGCTCCCTATTCTTTCTGTGGGCCTCAAATGATTTTTTGTTTGACATTTGAACTTAGATATTTGATGTTCTATGGCCCCTAAAAATGTTGTCCAGTGCTTAAACTTTGTCATCTCGGCTTTTTTTCCTCATTACGGATTTTTCTGGATTTTCTATAACTTGTGTCCCATGTTCTCATGATTGTGGTAAGCTAAATCCTTTGGTCTAGCCCTGAACTTCTTAGTAAATGCTCAGTGTTTATCAAGCTGGTTCGTTTTCTTCAGACACACCACTATCCTAAATCATCTTGTCCACATATTCTTTCATTCTTTATTATCTGTTTCATTCCTTTCCATCCTTCTACCACCATCTAAGCTTCATGAGATCAAGGACTTTGTCTTTTTACAACTGTATTCTCAATATTTGTGGAATGAATGAATGAATCCAGATGTTCTTTTAAAATTTTTTTTAATGTTTATTTTTGAGAGAGAGAGAGAAGAGACAGAGCATGAGTGGAAGAGGAGCAGAGAGAGAGGGAGACACAGAATCTGAAGCAGGCTCCAGGCTCTGAGCTAACAGCACAGAGCCCGACATGGGGCTCGAACCCATGGACTGTGAGATCATGACCTGAGCCGAAGACGGACGCTTAACCGACTGAGCCACCCAGGCACCTCTGAATCCAGAAGTTCTTTGCACTCCTTCTGGATCTTGGAAAGCTAATTCTAGCACAAGTCTTTCCAACTAAAGCTCCATACGACTCTTGCACCATAAAATATACCTAGTTGATCTTAACTAATCATTTTTGTTAGTATGTGATTCTCTCAACACCTTTAATAAGTATAGCAGTTTTTAAAAACATGGCTGTAGAGTCTTTGGTATTTTTCCCATAATGAGTCTATGTCCCCTCCCCTTGATTTGGGTGAAACTGTGACACACATGACTTCTCAGAATAGGTGATAAAAGGGCATTACATTCCCACCTTGCTGGGACACTTGCTCATGGAATCCTGAACCATCAAGAGGTCCTGCCACCTAGAGGCCTCCCTGCTGGGAGGAAATCCAGGCCATATGGTCATATGTAGGAGTTCCAGCTGACATCCCCAACTGAGTCAGCCTTTGCATTATCCCCGATGAGGTGCCAGACATGTAAGAAGCCTCCGCATGATTCTGTCCCCCTGCCGTTCAAGTCACTCCCAGTCATTGGAGTGTCTCCAGCTGAGGCCACACATACCATGGAACAGAGACAAGCCACGTCCACTGTGCTCTGCCTGAATGTCAAAAGATACCTGGATGAGAGGGATGCCAAATTAATTCTTGAGGTCAACGTTCTGGTATTTAAAGTGGATAGACCAGATAAATAACATCTTAAGATTTCTGACCAAGTTGATGATCATGTGGATTTACCCCAATAAAAACTCCACTGCAATAGATCCACCATCCGAAGAAGAAATACTGCTTCCTATGCTTTTGGGCTATTTTCCTACTTCAGGAGGTATAAAAGAAAAATAAAAAATAGAAGAGCTCAGAAGATCTAGGTCTGCGTCTAAGATTTCTGATTTAAACAAATCATCCTGAAAGAACACCTCATCAAGTTGACTATGACTCTGATTTGCCGACGTGACTACGCCTCCAATCCAAAAACACTCTAGAGCTTGTGTATTTTAGGTGCAAGACCTCATTATAATGATAGAAACTCATTGTTTATCGACACCGAAAATTCCCAGAAAAGTTCCGTAATATATACATGGATGAAAGGTCAGGATAAGTGAACCAATATTCGGGTTTTCCTGATACCTGTCTGGCTTTTTCTTCTAAGTCTTCTGTGGGACACCCCTTCCTAATGCCTACTCCAAGCACTATTCTCAATCTTCTGTTTTTCTCAATGCTATTCGCGTGAGTGGCTTAATCTACCTCCTCTATGCTGATGACCTTCACTTTTCTACACTTCCAGCTCAGAGTTCTCTTTAAGCCAGATACATAGTCCACTTCTGGGCCTGTTCTCCTAGGGATAGAATCTCCTTTCCCCCAAGGGTGGCTTGCTGCATGGTTACTAGTCAGAGACCAGAGCCTGGCTCTGTGTGTGGACTTGACTAGACCTGAGAGAAGGTGAATGGAGTCTGAGGCATATTTCAAGGCTTAATTCTGGACTTGGACTGGACATCTAGAAAGAGGTTAATTCTCCAGTAAATTTTAGAGAATCAGCAGGAAAGAAAGCTATCTACAAAGCTGCTTCCTACACATGTCTATATTGATGATCCATAGGTGCCTCAACATTTCCAAAAAGTTGGATTTGCTTTTAGACTGTAAGGTGTATGAGAACTTTGTCTAATTCGCTCAGTATTATATATATATCCAGCACTTAACAGAATGCCTGAGGCTTCTGTAGGTAGATTGTCAGTATTGATGAACAGAAGAATGAACAGATCAAGAATGAAGTATTCTCAAAACAGTTTCCTGGGGCGCCTGGGTGGCGCAGTCGGTTAAGCGTCCGGCTTCAGCCAGGTCACCATCTCGCGGTCCGTGAGTTCGAGCCCCGCGTCGGGCTCTGGGCTGATGGCTCAGAGCCTGGAGCCTGCTTCCGATTCTGTGTCTCCCTCTCTCTCTGCCCCTCCCCCGTTCATGCTGTGTCTCTCTCTGTCCCAAAAATAAATAAAAACATTGGAAAAAAAAAATTAAAAAAAAAATAAAATAATAAAAAAAATTAAAAAAAAAACCAGTTTCCTTCCCAATTTTCCCTGTTTTCAGAATGGAGTCATCAGATCCTTCCATTTTCCCATGCCAAGGACCTCAGAGTATTCTCAGCAGTCCTCCTCTCCTTGTCCTCCCATACCCAAATGGTCATCAGTTCTGTCAGTTCTGTTTGCTGAATATCTGCCCTTCCTTCCTATCTCCAAGACCACTGCTGCCCACCTCGTCTTCTGCATGGCTATCAGAGGGTAATTCTAAACAGAAGTGCCACTCTGTCACACTCCTACCCAGCTCTGCCACTGAGCTACATGACCTTGGGCAAGTAATTTAACCATGCTGTGCCTTAGAGTGGGATGTGGTGGGGCTTAAGTGAATTATTATGTGTAAACCATTTAGAACCGAGCCTGGGATATGGTTGAGAGTCAATAAATGTTACCTAGTATTTTTGTTATTATAACTCGGTGTTCTTCAGTGAACCTGCACTGCCTGTAGAAAAACAAAAACAAAAGAACATAAAACAACCCCTTTGCCAGGCATGCAAGACCTTTCCCATCTGACTCTGCCCACTGGCCCAGCCTCACTTCCCATCCTTCTCCTCAGTCGGAATTCTAATCATGCCAAATCGCTTTGCTTTCTCTATACATTTCATGCCATCTTTACAATGTGTCATCCCTTTGCAGGCTCCTCCTACCATTAAAGTCTCAGCTTTAACGCTGTGTCCTCTCATCAACCTTGCTAGACAACTCTAGATAAAGTCAAGCCCTTCCCAGAAAGCACCACTTCCCTTTGTGCTTACGCCACTTATAGCTATTTATTACCTTAGCGTACTATTAAATTGTAAGTAGCATTTCTCTATCTTCAGTAAATTGTATACTTCTTTTGGGTAGACATAGTTCTTTTGATCTATTTTTTCCTTTCCCCTAGTGCCAGGGTCTGGCATTTAGTAGATTTTCAATAATTATTCATTGAACAAAGAAATAAAGCACCAGGAATGACCTACAGTATTGATGGGGAGTAACATTTCGAACAAAGGAAAAACGTGCCATTGTTATTCATGACTCTCTGCTGAAAGAAACCCCAGTTCTGCACCCTTAGTGAGTTTGGTAGGTCCATAAGCACATCCTTTGAAGAAGAATCCCACAGTTTGTGATGTATTTTACCTTCATACATTCCTTCTCTAACACTTTCTTTCTTTATGTAGATCCAGGTTTCTGAGCGCCATCGGTTCCCTTTTTCCTGAGGAATTTCTTTTAATAAGTCTTGCAAGGCAGCTCTCCTGGCAACAGATTCCCTCAACTTTTGTTTATCTCAGAAAAATCTTCATTTCTCTTTCACCTTTGAGGGCTAATTTCATGGGGTAAATAATTCTAGATTCGTAGATCTTTTCTTTCAACACATTAAATATCTACTTTCTCTCTACTTTCTTCTTGGTTGTGTGACTTCCGAGGAGAAGTTTGATGCAATTTCTACCCCTGCCCCTCAGTAGGTAGGGTGGATTCCACCCCCCCACCTTCCTCTGGTTTCTTTCAAAATTTTCTCTTTATCTCTGATTTTCCACAGTTTGTATTATATGCCTTTGTGTAAATTTTTGGTTTTTATCTTCCTTGGTGTTCTCTGAACTTTCCGCATCTATGGTTGATGTCTAATTTTACAAAATGCTCGGCCATCATCGCTTCAAATGTGTCTCTGTTCCCTCTGCATGTATGTTACGTGTTTTTTATATATAGTAGTATATATAAAATTGGCAACTGCCCCATGGTTCTTGGATATTCTGTTGTCTTTTTCATTCTTTCTCTTTGCATTTAAGTTTTAGAAGCTTCTATAGACGTGTCTTCAATCTCACTGATTCTTTCCTTGGTTGTGTCTGGTGTATTGAAGAGCCCATCAAAGGCATCCTTCATTCCTGGTGCAACGTTTTCACTTCCTGGTATTTCCTTTGGATTCTTACTTGAAATTCCCACTTCCCTGCCTCCATCACCCATCTGCTCTTGCGTCCCGTCCACCTTTTCCATTGCAGCTCTTTCCATAGTGACCGTGGCTGTTTTGAATTTTCAGTCAAACAATTCCAGCATCCTTGCCATGTCTGACCCTGTGGTGCTTGCTCTGTCTCTTCAAACTGTGGTTTTTGGCTTTCAGTATGCTTCGAACATTCTTTTTTTATTGCAAGTTAGACATGATACACAGGGTAAAAGGAACTAAGGTAAACAGGCTTTTTGTGTGAGGTTTTACATTTACCTCACTAGAAGTTAGGTTGTGTTTAGTGTTTGTTGTATCTGTAAGTGTCAGAAGCTAAAATTTCCACAAGGTGTCCTTGTGTTTGTCTCCCCGGCTGACTTTGGGTTTTCCTTCTTAAATAACATCTGACGAAGGCTGTTCTTTCCATTGTATTCCCCACTTATTATACATGAACTTACTGGTATGGTGGCAAGGTGTGGGGAGTGGGGAGGGTCTCGTAGTCCTGTGATTAGGTCTCCGTCTTTGAGTGAGCCTGTGCCCCTGGGCTGTGACTTTCATAAGTGCTTCTCGGTCAGACCCTCCCCCCACTTAGGTAAGTCAGGAAGACAAGAATGGACTGGGTTGGGAATTTCCCTTCTCCCAGGCCATTCGGTCTCTGATAAAGACCCCACTTAGCTTGGGGGAAAATAGTTTATTTTGAGGGCAAGTCTCGTTGAGAAGTACGGAATACTCTGGGTGAATTTCAAAATGGTCCATTTTCCTCTCTCTCTGCTGAAAACACAAGGAGAATTTTACTGGATCTTCACTGTGAGAACCTGGCAGGACTGCTGGAGGTAAAACTCTCAGAAGTGTGAGGGATCCCCTGAGATCAGGCCCCCTGGAGTTTCTAATGTTCAAACTTGCCACCGACTAAGCCTTCAACGATTTGTCAATTACAGTATAAACTCTCTTATGCTGCCACTTGTTCTCACAGAGGTCGTATGCTCCTGGGCTTCTGCTCTGGTAAACTGTGATTCTCTGTATTCACTTGTTACTTCAGTTTGGGGGACAGTGGTTTGCCCTGTGACGTTAATTTTCTGATGTATCTAAAAAGAGTTGTTTTCAGTTTGTTCGGCTTTCTCCCTGTCGTGAGGATGGGAGCCGTGGTTTCCAAGCTCCTTACATGTTGGACCAGAAACCGGAAGTCTAATTTATGATACATAAAATTACAAATACATGCTTGTTACAGTTGGCTAATTGTTTGTTCCTGAGATAACAGTGAGCCCTTATTTATCCATCTGTGCCCAGATGACATTATTTCTGAGAGGTGAAAAAATAATATTCCAGTGTTATCTGTAATTTCATCTAAATTTCAGTTCCACTGCATCAGACGAATAATTTTAGCAACAGTGCTTATATCATATACACTATGATGTCAGAACAGAGATTCTAAAGTCAGCAGCTCTTTAACAAATTAAAAATGATTCGTTGGGGGGCGCCTGAGTGGCTCAGTCGGTTAAGCGTCCAACTTCAGCCCAGGTCATGATCTCACGGTTCGTGAGTTCGAGCCCCACATCAGGCTCTGTGCTGACAGCTTAGAGCCTGCTTCGGATTCTTTGCCTCCCACTCTCTCTCTGCACCTCCCCAGCTCATGCTCGCTCTCTGTCTCTGTCAAAAATAAACTTAAAAAAAATTAAAAAAAAAAATGGTTCGTGGGGCACCTGGGTGGGTCAGTCAGTTAAGCGCTGACTCTTGATCTCGGCTCAGGTCATGATCTCACAGTTCATGAGTTCCAGCCCTACCTATATTGGACTCTACACTGACAGTGCAGAGCCTGCTTGGGATTTTCTTTCCCTCTCTCTACCCTTCCCCTGCTCACTTTCTCTCTCCCTCTCTCTCTCTCTCAAAATAAATAAACTTAAAAAAATTTAACAAGACGGTTCTCATTCTGGTGAGTCAAATGCTATGGAATGACTTTTTCTGGTAGACAATGAAGCAGCTAAGGAATGTGTGGCTTTTGGGGGGAAAAGTATGGAATAAATGAGTGATCCTTATAAGGCCAGCATTCTTTGCATACACACACACACACACACACACACACACACACACACACATCTCACACAAATCTCACACCTTTCACAGGGTGACTCCAGTGCAGACTGAGACATGCAAGTCTGAAAAGCAACTGTAATTTCCAAATTACTTCTGTTTTTACCGGAAAATCTGATGCTTTGATAGAATGGAGAGTATTCTGTTGGCCCATCCTTTGCTGATGCTATGACCAGGATGTCAGTGGTATACAAGTTACACATAGAGTCTAGAAAGTGGGGTCTCAGTGAAGCACTGGGCAATTCCGGAGTCACCAGATTCTAAACTGAAGGGACTTAGCACATGCTCAAAAGATGAAAATAACTATTGGTAGGTTTTCAATCAGGTCAGATTTCATTGGTCCTTACCCCAGCGAGACAATAAACAACTTATTGGCTAACTCTGGATATGATCTCTTTCCACGATGTTAGCTTTCATATTAGTCTTGGTTGTCACTTACCGTGGATGACAGTAACTGGATTGAAAAGCCTGTGCCTTAATTGTGTACCTAGAATAGTATTTTGTGGTATTAACTATTTTTTTCTCTTTCCATTTTCCACCATTTCTTCTCCACATTCAAAGTTGCCCTGTTTTCATCACTTCAGGGGAGATGACACAGAGTAGGGAAGGAACCAAAAATGGACCCAAAGGCATTTTGCCTATCGTTTTTCCAAAAGCCTACACTTTAGGAGAATTGATTGGTTATGGAGTTTTATGAGGAAGTGGAAAGAAGGAAATTCAAGGGCACAGAACAGCATGGTGCAATGGAAAATGATTTCCACCAAACTGAAAATAATCCTCTCCCCGCCCCCCCCCCCCACACTGCAAGCTAGGGGATGGAAAGAGAAGACAGAGATTTGTGAGCCCACAGAAAAAGGATCTACATTCTGCTTCTCAGTAGCAGCACAGGGAATGTGCTGATATCTCCCGAGAGGGAATGGCTGGAAGGTGGAAGAACAGCCCATCTCACCAAGAAAGGGGTACACCCCCCGATATGTAGGGGAGTGGTAGGAATCTGTTGGTACTTTCTGAAAAGGTCATGCAGCCATTTCAGTGGCTATCAGTGAAGCAGAAAGACTGAAAACCAGATGCCCCCCTTCCCACCCAATATCTTCACTCTATATAAAATTTAAGAACAAATATAACACAGGGTGGAGAAGTCCAGGTGCTTATGTTTTCTGCCTTATGGAATGGAATCTGCTTAAGACATGAATTAAATTGATTTATGGTGAGGGAGAAGGAAGTAGCAACATTTCTTTCTGACCTGAATTTGTAGCCATATTTACACTTTTATAGGATCCCTATGCTCTTGTTCTTTAAAATAAAGGTACACATCTAGCATGTAGCGAATAGTTTCAGAAAGTTGTTTATCTTTCTTTTATGCAAGATTTTTTAAATGTTTACTTTTTGAGAGACAGAGACAGACAGACAGAGCGCAAGTGGGGGAGGGTCAGAGAGACATGGAGACAGAATCTGAAACAGGCTCCAGGCTCTAAGCTGTCAGCACAGAACCCTTCGCGGGATTCAAACTCACGAACTGTGAGATGATGACCTGAGCCGAAGTCGGATGCTTAACCGGGACTGAGCCACCCAGGCGCCTCTCTCTAACTTTCTTTTAACAGGATTCACCATTGTCAGAAAAGTAATAAATATGGAACACAGAGGGCTTCAGCAAAGTAGACTTTATTTCTGCAAAATCCCCTTTGGATTAAACCCAACCTAAATTAAATCAGTGTAAAGATATAGGAAGGAACTCAAAAGAAACAAGAAAAAAACCAAACAACCAAATTATAACCAATGAGGAACTCAGAAGGGTCAAACATGCTAATACCAAACGGTATTGTCATCTCCTAATTATGAACAGTGCCGCAACTTGGCCTTGTTTATGTCATTACTACCACAGTTCCTCCTCCTGTCCAACATCTCTGCCCCTTCAAATGCTCTTAACCCAAACATTACAGGGGCTATGTGCATCACATAAAAAGTTATTGTAATCACTGCCATTTCAGCTCAGGAATTATTCCAAATTTCTGATCATTCTGAACTCTTTGAGCCCCCTCGCAAATTGGTTATCTAAAATCTCAAATCTCCCCTTGCCTTTGGATTTGGGATTTCTCATCTGTTGGTCACCTGACATCAAACCAACCCTCATTGTGTCTTTGTGTTGCCCCCTCCCAAAGATGTGTTGGAGTCGTATCTCCCAGTAGCTCAGACTCTGACCTGATTTGGAGAGAGAGTCTTTAGAGAAGTGATCCAGTCAAAATGACTGGTGTTGACCATGACTTAGTCCCTACAAAACGGGAAAATTTGGACACAAAGACACAAGTGTATGGTGGAGAGATGATAAGAGACACGGAGGAAGAAGGCTAGCTACAAGCCAAGGAGGAGCCTGGAACAGAGCCCTCCTTCCCAGCCCTCGGAAGGACTCAGCCCTGCCGACACCTTCATTTCAGACTTTAGCTTTCAGACCTGTGAGATGACAAATTTCTGTTGTGTAGGCTACACAATTGTGTGGCACTTTATTGAGGCAGCACTAGCAAACTAACGCATTTGTCTTTATCCGACATCACCTTGGGATGCTGCTTCTGATAACTTCTTTTTTTTTTTTTTTTTTTTTTTTTTGCTCAGGCACAGAAATCAGATGCAGGATGCCTCCCATCCCACGAAACACAGCAGCACAACAACATTCCTTAGGCTCCCACTTATCAGGAAAAGTAAACTGAATAGCCACACCTTGGGCTTCAAAAGCATTTTGCTTTATGCCTACTTACTACTGATAGTGACAACTAGTCTTTTTCAAAACACATAACGGGCTATTGTATTTACTAGCAACTGTGGTCGAAGATGTTGTTCGCCCATCACCATTATCCACATGAAATCCCATGTGAGAAACTTGGGAAATTTCGTGCTTCACAATTTGGCAGTATCTATAAAAATGAAAAACGTGATGATAGTCTATGAGCAAGCAATTCCTCGTGACCCTCACGGTGAATACAAGTTTGGAGTGTGTGAAGATCAGGGAAAAGGCCAGTCTTCGTTTTTAGGTGTGTCACGATGTGAATCTTTCAGAAACGGTCCGCTCTTCCCCTTAGTGAACGATCAAGAGCAGAATGGAGTGGAGTGAGAAATATCCCTAAAACGTCAAATATGTTCTGCTCGACCCTTTTGGCTCCGCGGAATTTAGAAGGTTTAGAATGAAGCCGCAGTTGAACGTAGACCTCTCTCACACCAGGTAGCTGTGACCTTTCACTTTGCAGTTCCTCAAACATGAGAGGAACGATGACGCTGAGATAGGACTGAAATGTTCGGTCCCAGACCCCCATCGGGTGTGTGTTTCAAAGGAGTTCTATCGTGTAGCTAAGACAGCACTCACCCCACACATATGACAGTAATGATAGGCTTCTCATAAATTAGTAATAGAAAAACTCAGAGGCCTTATTACACACCCAGAAGAAACAAATAGTGTGCACCTGCTTCTGTAATCCTTACGTAAGTGAGGGAAGAGCTGTGATTTAGACTGTTTTGTGGTTTCTTTGGCCTCTCTTTGCCCCCAAAGAAAACAAATACACACACAGCTGTTATAGCACTTGCTTTCTGCTCCAGAAAAGGGTAAGCATGGAATAGAAATTTTGAGTGCCTGCAGACATTGCCTAATAACTAAAAAGTGACAACACAGCAGGTCTCTCCTGGTTCCCAGTAAGGAGGCAGTAATTCATTATAAAAGCATCTCTGCACCTGCAGTGATGGCTGTTTCATGTTCATTTGTGCAGCAGAAGCTGTCCTTGCATAACTGCGTGAGTCTGAAGCTGAGGAAATAACATCACTACTACAGACCTGGACATGGGAAACACAAGGATGATCCCAAGACCAAAAGAGGAAGGCATCCCAAGCGTCTCCGGTTCAGAGGTAGTGAGCTGAGATGAGGTCAATGCAGCTTTTAAGAAATTAAATATAAGCCAAAGATTTGAGAATTCTAGACCGTGCCCAGTTTCAGTCCTTTCAAAGGGCTGTACAACTGTGATACAGTATGGTACTTGGCTAAGACCGGTGATGTCAATGAATTTAACCTTTATTTTGACTCTTATTTCTTGTTGTTGCTTTTGGTGGTATTGGTCAAAGGCTATGGATGCTATTTTAACAAATCCCATTGATTATGGAGAAATGAAATAGCCTTCGAAGATTCCTTTGGAAACCTCTTGTCTTTTTTTCCTACTATGAACTAAATAATCTTGTGGTGGTTTTTAATAAGAATCACTTGACATAAAATGAAAGTTTAAGTCACAGTGCTATGAAGCATTTCAGAGAAGTGCATTTATGCATTCATCCAATCAGCTCCAATCGATCATTGAGGGCCAACTATATGTTGTGCTAATCATGGGGAAAATAGAGATGAATGAGAGCCATCTCTAGGGGGAAAAAGACATGTGAACTAATAAAAAGCAATTGAATGATAGATTCTGAGAAGACGGTGAACTGTGATTCAGCAGGACACAAAGATATGCATAGTCAACACTACCAGGTTTTCTAAAGAAGTAAAACTTGAACCCAGTCATGAAATATGACCATGTATTCATCAGACTTTCCAGAGAAGGACATGAATGGTCTAGATGGAGGAAACTGAACGTGTGAGGGTAGAGGCTGAAACAGCTCAGTACATTCACAAAGCTGAAGCTAGTGCCATTTAGAATAAGGGCTGATTCATTTATTAAACAAACTCCTTAAAACAGTGAAGAAGATGTGTTCAGCCCATGCCCGCCCAGATTTTAAAAGTACTATGTAAATAAATATGTAAAATTTTAAAGCACTAATTATAAGTGCTTATAAAGAAAAAAAGTGAAGGCTAAGGTGGAGAATAGAGAGGAGATGAGGAACAGAAAAACTCTTTGAAGTCCAGGAAGTACTCTTGTGAGAGGTGACTTTGGAACTGACACCGGAAGAATGATCAGAAGCTAATCTTAAGCAAAGTAGGTGGGATGACCCTTACGGATGAGTAAATGGCTTAGGTACTGATATGTTAAATGGAGGGTGGGAGGTAAGGTCAGTCTAGTTCATGAAAGGAAGTGCATGCAATCACTTTACTAAGGTGTTTATCCTCCCGTAGGTAATAAGGAACCACTGGATAATGCCAAAAGAGGCAAATATGATCATATTTGCAATTTAGGAAATCCACTTTCTTGGCAGAGTAGAGGGGTATTGGCCACAAAATAACCAGTGAGGAAATTGCTGCAATGGTCCAGGCAGTAGAGAAAGGACGAAGACAAGTGATATTAAGGAAAGAAAGGAAAAATAAACAAAAAAATAAATGAAAAAGAAAAAAGAAAAAAAAGGAAAGAAAGGAAAACTGACATTACTTAGGCTCCTATAGCTATAGAATGGTTCCTTTCTATTTCCTTTATTCGCCTTTTGTGTTTTGTTTATAATACAAGAAATATATGTAATTTTGGAAGAAACAAACAATCAAACAAAAAATGAGACAATTAAAATCACTAAAAGATTCCGGCACTTAAAGATGACTCTTCAATATCTCGTGTGCTTTCTTCTGGTCTCATTTTTATGCAAACAGAGATTTGGTTTATAAATATTTTTGCCTAATTTTCACAAGACTCCTGCATTGTGGAGAGAGGCTTGGGGAAATGATGGAGTAGGAGGACCCTCAGCTCACTTCCTCCCATGGTGCCAACTAGATACCACTCACATCTGAGAAAATAAACCAGACTGCGATCTAAACACTGGCAGAACAAGAGCCACAACTAAAGGTAGAGAAGAAGCCACATGGCAGAGGTTAGGAAGGGCAGACACAGTGCTCGGGAGCTGCCCACAGACAGGAGGGAGCCGCAGGTGCAGAAAGGGGAAAGCACCAGGGAGCCCACATATGGAAAGTGAATCCCCATAACATCTGGCCTTGAAAACCAGAGGGGCTGAGTTTTGTGAGCTTGTATATCCAGCGGGACTTGGAGCCTGGAGCTTTATGAAGTCAGCTGACATGGCACCAGGCAAGCCGAGAGGGTGAGTGATCACTGGCTCCCTCCCATAAAGAGACAACAGCCTGAGGAGAGGCAATGTGCAAGCCATAGTTTACACAATGGGCGGGAAAGCTGTTTATACAGATTTCAGAGCAGGTCGGGATAACCTCTTCAGGAGCAAAGTTGCTGGCAGGTGCCATTTTCCTCCCCCAGTCCCCTCCATCTGGGGGAGGGGGCACTGCACAGACACGAGCTAGTAACCTGCTGGTGCACCCCACCCACGAGCTCCCATCCACTCCAAACCTGCTGGCCTTGACCCTTAGGCTCAGCACAAATTTTGTTAATGCTGTGTACTCCCCACCTCCTTGCTGCCTCCATGTCATGCCCCTGGTGGCCGTTGTATTTCAGGGGATCTGGCCTAGGACCAGTGGCTCATCCCACACACTGCACACGGCCTGCCCAGCCACCAGGTGCGAACACACCACACACACCCCTGCTGCCGATGCTCCTGGCTGCCAACACCAACACCGAGTGCTGTGCCCCCGGCAGCCACCAGGCTGTGGGGGATCTGACCTAGGCTCAGGAAAAATTGTTCTACACCACCACCCTGCCTCCAAGCTCTTTTAATGTCACACCCCCTCAGAGCTGGCCTGCCTGGGTATCACTTGCAACACAGCAAGCACAGCCACGACGGGCAGAGAGTCAGTGCATATGCCTGAACTGAAAGGAAAAGTGACTCAGGCACAGTAGCGGGACACAAGGAACACACATATGAGACTTTCCTGAAGTGCCAGGTTCTAGTGAGCAAGGGAAACTGCACCCCAGGGCATTACAGGACCCCTTCCTCATAAAGCCACTATTTTCAGGAGCAAACGATGTAGCTGACTTTCCGAACACACAAAAACAGAGACCTAGACAAAATAAGGAGACATGGGGCGCCTGGGTGGCGCAGTCGGTTAAGCGTCCGACTTCAGCCAGGTCACGATCTCGCGGTCCGTGAGTTCGAGCCCCGCGTC